>NW_026609025.1:0-43308 GCF_029499605.1 Hyla sarda | reverse complement strand
CCGACGTGCCTGCATTGTCGTTTTCACCCGGGCACTCTTTGGGCGGGCGCAGCACGCAGAAACACCTAGATTGCAGATAAGCGCCTTTTCCCATTGACCGCGACGAACAGAGAAGATGCACAAGCTTCTTGCCATTGCGGCCGAACGGAAGGAGATATTTGCTCAAAACTTGCTGTGCTGGTGCAGACAGTGGCACCCGACATGCCTGCGTTGTCGTTTTCACCCGGGCACTCTTTGGGCGGGCGCAGCACGCAGAAACACCTAGATTGCAGATAAGCGCCTTTTCCCATTGACCGCGACGAACAGAGAGGATGCACAAGCTTCTTGCCATTGCGGCCGAATGGAAGGAGATATTTGCTCAAAAATTGCTGTGCTGGTGCAGACAGGGGCACCCGACATGCCTGCGTTGTCGTTTTCACCCGGGCACTCTTTGGGCGGGCGCAGCACGCAGAAACACCTAGATTGAAGATAAGCGCCTTTTCCCATTGACCGCGACGAACAGAGAAGATGCACAAGCTTCTTGCCATTGCGGCCGAACGGAAGGAGATATTTGCTCAAAACTTGCTGTGCTGGTGCAGACAGTGGCACCCGACATGCCTGCGTTGTCGTTTTCACCCGGGCACTCTTTGGGCGGGCGCAGCACGCAGAAACACCTAGATTGCAGATAAGCGCCTTTTCTCATTGACCGCGACGAACAGAGAAGATGCACAAGCTTCTTACCATTGAGGCCGAACGGAAGGAGATATTTGCTCAAAACTTGCTGTGCTGGTGCAGACAGTGGCACCCGACATGCCTGCGTTGTCGATTTAACCTGGGCACTCTTTGGGCGGGCGCAGCACGCAGAAACACCTAGATTGCAGATAAGCGCCTTTTCCCATTGACCGCGACGAACAGAGAAGATGCACAAGCTTCTTGCCATTGCGGCCGAACGGAAGGAGATATTTGCTCAAAACTTGCTGTGCTGGTGCAGACAGTGGCACCCGACATGCCTGCGTTGTCGTTTTCACCCGGGCACTCTTTGGGCGGGCGCAGCACGCAGAAACACCTAGATTGCAGATAAGCGCCTTTTCCCATTGACCGCGACGAACAGAGAAGATGCACAAGCTTCTTGCCAATGCGGCCGAACGGAAGGAGATATTTGCTCAAAACTTGCTGTGCTGGTGCAGACAGTGGCACCCGACATGCCTGCGTTGTCGTTTTCACCCGGGCACTCTTTGGGCGGGCGCAGCACGCAGAAACACCTAGATTGCAGATAAGCGCCTTTTCTCATTGACCGCGACGAACAGAGAAGATGCACAAGCTTCTTACCATTGAGGCCGAACGGAAGGAGATATTTGCTCAAAACTTGCTGTGCTGGTGCAGACAGTGGCACCCGACATGCTTGCGTTGTCGATTTAACCCGGGTACTCTTTGGGCGGGCGCAGCACGCAGAAACACCTAGATTGCAGATAAGCGCCTTTTCCCATTGACCGCGACGAACAGAGAAGATGCACAAGCTTCTTGCCATTGAGGCCGAACGGAAGGAGATATTTGCTCAAAACTTGCTGTGCTGGTGCAGACAGTGGCACCCGACATGCCTGCATTGTCGTTTTCACCCGGGCACTCTTTGGGCGGGTGCAGCACGCAGAAACACCTAGATTGCAGATAAGCGCCTTTTCCCATTGACCGCGACGAACAGACAAGATGTACAAGCTTCTTGCCATTGCGGCCGAACGGAAGGAGATATTTGCTCAAAACTTGCTGTGCTGGTGCAGACAGTGGCACCCGACATGCCTGCGTTGTCGTTTTCACCCGGGCACTCTTTGGGCGGGCGCAGCACGCAGAAACACCTAGATTGCAGATAAGCGCCTTTTCCCATTGACCGCGACGAACAGAGAGGATGCACAAGCTTCTTGCCATTGCGGCCGAACGGAAGGAGATATTTGCTCAAAACTTGCTGTGCTGGTGCAGACAGTGGCACCCGACATGCCTGCGTTGTCGTTTTCACCCGGGCACTCTTTGGGCGGGCGCAGCACGCAGAAAC
Organism: Hyla sarda; assembly: GCF_029499605.1. Lineage (NCBI taxonomy): Eukaryota > Metazoa > Chordata > Amphibia > Anura > Hylidae > Hyla > Hyla sarda. The sequence goes on along the minus strand of NW_026609025.1, from coordinate 41,285 downwards.
ACCTAGATTGCAGATAAGCGCCTTTTCTCATTGACCGCGACGAACAGAGAAGATGCACAAGCTTCTTACCATTGAGGCCGAACGGAAGGAGATATTTGCTCAAAACTTGCTGTGCTGGTGCAGACAGTGGCACCCGACATGCCTGCGTTGTCGATTTAACCCGGGCACTCTTTGGGCGGGCGCAGCACGCAGAAACACCTAGATTGCAGATAAGCGCCTTTTCCCATTGACCGCGACGAACAGAGAGGATGCACAAGCTTCTTGCCATTGCGGCCGAACGGAAGGAGATATTTGCTCAAAACTTGCTGTGCTGGTGCAGACAGTGGCACCCGACATGCCTGCGTTGTCGTTTTCACCCGGGCACTCTTTGGGCGGGCGCAGCACGCAGAAACACCTAGATTGCAGATAAGCGCCTTTTCCCATTGACCGCGACGAACAGAGAGGATGCACAAGCTTCTTGCCATTGCGGCCGAACGGAAGGAGATATTTGCTCAAAACTTGCTGTGCTGGTGCAGACAGTGGCACCCGACATGCCTGCGTTGTCGTTTTCACCCGGGCACTCTTTGGGCGGGCGCAGCACGCAGAAACACCTAGATTGCAGATAAGCGCCTTTTCTCATTGACCGCGACGAACAGAGAAGATGCACAAGCTTCTTACCATTGAGGCCGAACGGAAGGAGATATTTGCTCAAAACTTGCTGTGCTGGTGCAGACAGTGGCACCCGACATGCCTGCGTTGTGGTTTTCACCCGGGCACTCTTTGGGCGGGCGCAGCACGCAGAAACACCTAGATTGCAGATAAGCGCCTTTTCCCATTGACCGCGACGAACAGAGAAGATGCACAAGCTTCTTGCCATTGCGGCCGAACGGAAGGAGATATTTGCTCAAAACTTGCTGTGCTGGTGCAGACAGTGGCACCCGACATGCCTGCGTTGTCGTTTTCACCCGGGCACTCTTTGGGCGGGCGCAGCACGCAGAAACACCTAGATTGCAGATAAGCGCCTTTTCCCATTGACCGCGACGAACAGAGAGGATGCACAAGCTTCTTGCCATTGCGGCCGAATGGAAGGAGATATTTGCTCAAAAATTGCTGTGCTGGTGCAGATAGGGGCACCCGACATGCCTGCGTTGTCGTTTTCACCCGGGCACTCTTTGGGCGGGCGCAGCACGCAGAAACACCTAGATTGCAGATAAGCGCCTTTTCCCATTGACCGCGACGAACAGACAAGATGTACAAGCTTCTTGCCATTGCGGCCGAACGGAAGGAGATATTTGCTCAAAACTTGCTGTGCTGGTGCAGACAGTGGCACCCGACATGCCTGCGTTGTCGTTTTCACCCGGGCACTCTTTGGGCGGGCGCAGCACGCAGAAACACCTAGATTGCAGATAAGCGCCTTTTCCCATTGACCGCGACGAACAGAGAGGATGCACAAGCTTCTTGCCATTGCGGCCGAACGGAAGGAGATATTTGCTCAAAACTTGCTGTGCTGGTGCAGACAGTGGCACCCGACATGCCTGCGTTGTCGTTTTCACCCGGGCACTCTTTGGGCGGGCGCAGCACGCAGAAACACCTAGATTGCAGATAAGCGCCTTTTCTCATTGACCGCGACGAACAGAGAAGATGCACAAGCTTCTTACCATTGAGGCCGAACGGAAGGAGATATTTGCTCAAAACTTGCTGTGCTGGTGCAGACAGTGGCACCCGACATGCCTGCGTTGTCGTTTTCACCCGGGCACTCTTTGGGCGGGCGCAGCACGCAGAAACACCTAGATTGCAGATAAGCGCCTTTTCCCATTGACCGCGACGAACAGAGAGGATGCACAAGCTTCTTGCCATTGCGGCCGAACGGAAGGAGATATTTGCTCAAAACTTGCTGTGCTGGTGCAGACAGTGGCACCCGACATGCCTGCGTTGTCGTTTTCACCCGGGTACTCTTTGGTCGGACGCAGCACGCAGAAACACCTAGATTGCAGATAAGCGCCTTTTCCCATTGACCGCGACGAACAGAGAAGATGCACAAGCTTCTTGCCATTGCGGCCGAACGGAAGGAGATATTTGCTCAAAACTTGCTGTGCTGGTGCAGACAGTGGCACCCGACATGCCTGCGTTGTCGTTTTCACCCGGGCACTCTTTGGGCGGGCGCAGCACGCAGAAACACCTAGATTGCAGATAAGCGCCTTTTCCCATTGACCGCGACGAACAGAGAGGATGCACAAGCTTCTTGCCATTGCGGCCGAATGGAAGGAGATATTTGCTCAAAAATTGCTGTGCTGGTGCAGACAGGGGCACCCGACATGCCTGCGTTGTCGTTTTCACCCGGGCACTCTTTGGGCGGGCGCAGCACGCAGAAACACCTAGATTGCAGATAAGCGCCTTTTCCCATTGACCGCGACGAACAGACAAGATGTACAAGCTTCTTGCCATTGCGGCCGAACGGAAGGAGATATTTGCTCAAAACTTGCTGTGCTGGTGCAGACAGTGGCACCCGACATGCCTGCGTTGTCGTTTTCACCCGGGCACTCTTTGGGCGGGCGCAGCACGCAGAAACACCTAGATTGCAGATAAGCGCCTTTTCCCATTGACCGCGACGAACAGAGAGGATGCACAAGCTTCTTGCCATTGCGGCCGAACGGAAGGAGATATTTGCTCAAAACTTGCTGTGCTGGTGCAGACAGTGGCACCCGACATGCCTGCGTTGTCGTTTTCACCCGGGCACTCTTTGGGCGGGCGCAGCACGCAGAAACACCTAGATTGCAGATAAGCGCCTTTTCCCATTGACCGCGACGAACAGAGAAGATGCACAAGCTTCTTACCATTGAGGCCGAACGGAAGGAGATATTTGCTCAAAACTTGCTGTGCTGGTGCAGACAGTGGCACCCGACATGCCTGCGTTGTCGATTTAACCCGGGCACTCTTTTGGCGGGCGCAGCACGCAGAAACACCTAGATTGCAGATAAGCGCCTTTTCCCATTGACCGCGACGAACAGAGAGGATGCACAAGCTTCTTGCCATTGCGGCCGAACGGAAGGAGATATTTGCTCAAAACTTGCTGTGCTGGTGCAGACAGTGGCACCCGACATGCCTGCGTTGTCGTTTTCACCCGGGCACTCTTTGGGCGGGCGCAGCACGCAGAAACACCTAGATTGCAGATAAGCGCCTTTTCTCATTGACCGCGACGAACAGAGAAGATGCACAAGCTTCTTACCATTGAGGCCGAACGGAAGGAGATATTTGCTCAAAACTTGCTGTGCTGGTGCAGACAGTGGCACCCGACATGCCTGCGTTGTCGATTTAACCTGGGCACTCTTTGGGCGGGCGCAGCACGCAGAAACACCTAGATTGCAGATAAGCGCCTTTTCCCATTGACCGCGACGAACAGACAAGATGCACAAGCTTCTTGCCATTGCGGCCGAACGGAAGGAGATATTTGCTCAAAACTTGCTGTGCTGGTGCAGACAGTGGCACCCGACATGCCTGCGTTGTCGTTTTCACCCGGGCACTCTTTGGGCGGGCGCAGCACGCAGAAACACCTAGATTGCAGATAAGCGCCTTTTCCCATTGACCGCGACGAACAGAGAGGATGCACAAGCTTCTTGCCATTGCGGCCGAATGGAAGGAGATATTTGCTCAAAAATTGCTGTGCTGGTGCAGACAGGGGCACCCGACATGCCTGCGTTGTCGTTTTCACCAGGGCACTCTTTGGGCGGGCGCAGCACGCAGAAACACCTAGATTGCAGATAAGCGCCTTTTCCCATTGACCGCGACGAACAGACAAGATGCACAAGCTTCTTGCCATTGCGGCCGAACGGAAGGAGATATTTGCTCAAAACTTGCTGTGCTGGTGCAGACAGTGGCACCCGACATGCCTGCGTTGTCGTTTTCACCCGGGCACTCTTTGGGCGGGCGCAGCACGCAGAAACACCTAGATTGCAGATAAGCGCCTTTTCCCATTGACCGCGACGAACAGAGAAGATGCACAAGCTTCTTGCCATTGCGGCCGAACGGAAGGAAATATTTGCTCAAAACTTGCTGTGCTGGTGCAGACAGTGGCACCCGACATGCCTGCGTTGTCGTTTTCACCCGGGCACTCTTTGGGCGGGCGCAGCACGCAGAAACACCTAGATTGCAGATAAGCGCCTTTTCCCATTGACCGCGACGAACAGAGAGGATGCACAAGCTTCTTGCCATTGCGGCCGAACGGAAGGAGATATTTGCTCAAAACTTGCTGTGCTGGTGCAGACAGTGGCACCCGACATGCCTGCGTTGTCGTTTTCACCCGGGCACTCTTTGGGCGGGCGCAGCACGCAGAAACACCTAGATTGCAGATAAGCGCCTTTTCCCATTGACCGCGACGAACAGAGAAGATGCACAAGCTTCTTACCATTGAGGCCGAACGGAAGGAGATATTTGCTCAAAACTTGCTGTGCTGGTGCAGACAGTGGCACCCGACATGCCTGCGTTGTCGATTTAACCCGGGCACTCTTTTGGCGGGCGCAGCACGCAGAAACACCTAGATTGCAGATAAGCGCCTTTTCCCATTGACCGCGACGAACAGAGAGGATGCACAAGCTTCTTGCCATTGCGGCCGAACGGAAGGAGATATTTGCTCAAAACTTGCTGTGCTGGTGCAGACAGTGGCACCCGACATGCCTGCGTTGTCGTTTTCACCCGGGCACTCTTTGGGCGGGCGCAGCACGCAGAAACACCTAGATTGCAGATAAGCGCCTTTTCTCATTGACCGCGACGAACAGAGAAGATGCACAAGCTTCTTACCATTGAGGCCGAACGGAAGGAGATATTTGCTCAAAACTTGCTGTGCTGGTGCAGACAGTGGCACCCGACATGCCTGCGTTGTCGATTTAACCTGGGCACTCTTTGGGCGGGCGCAGCACGCAGAAACACCTAGATTGCAGATAAGCGCCTTTTCCCATTGACCGCGACGAACAGACAAGATGCACAAGCTTCTTGCCATTGCGGCCGAACGGAAGGAGATATTTGCTCAAAACTTGCTGTGCTGGTGCAGACAGTGGCACCCGACATGCCTGCGTTGTCGTTTTCACCCGGGCACTCTTTGGGCGGGCGCAGCACGCAGAAACACCTAGATTGCAGATAAGCGCCTTTTCCCATTGACCGCGACGAACAGAGAGGATGCACAAGCTTCTTGCCATTGCGGCCGAATGGAAGGAGATATTTGCTCAAAAATTGCTGTGCTGGTGCAGACAGGGGCACCCGACATGCCTGCGTTGTCGTTTTCACCAGGGCACTCTTTGGGCGGGCGCAGCACGCAGAAACACCTAGATTGCAGATAAGCGCCTTTTCCCATTGACCGCGACGAACAGACAAGATGCACAAGCTTCTTGCCATTGCGGCCGAACGGAAGGAGATATTTGCTCAAAACTTGCTGTGCTGGTGCAGACAGTGGCACCCGACATGCCTGCGTTGTCGTTTTCACCCGGGCACTCTTTGGGCGGGCGCAGCACGCAGAAACACCTAGATTGCAGATAAGCGCCTTTTCCCATTGACCGCGACGAACAGAGAAGATGCACAAGCTTCTTGCCATTGCGGCCGAACGGAAGGAAATATTTGCTCAAAACTTGCTGTGCTGGTGCAGACAGTGGCACCCGACATGCCTGCGTTGTCGTTTTCACCCGGGCACTCTTTGGGCGGGCGCAGCACGCAGAAACACCTAGATTGCAGATAAGCGCCTTTTCCCATTGACCGCGACGAACAGAGAGGATGCACAAGCTTCTTGCCATTGCGGCCGAATGGAAGGAGATATTTGCTCAAAAATTGCTGTTCTGGTGCAGACAGGGGCACCCGACATGCCTGCGTTGTCGTTTTCACCCGGGCACTCTTTGGGCGGGCGCAGCACGCAGAAACACCTAGATTGCAGATAAGCGCCTTTTCCCATTGACCGCGACGAACAGACAAGATGTACAAGCTTCTTGCCATTGCGGCCGAACGGAAGGAGATATTTGCTCAAAACTTGCTGTGCTGGTGCAGACAGTGGCACCCGACATGCCTGCGTTGTCGTTTTCACCCGGGCACTCTTTGGGCGGGCGCAGCACGCAGAAACACCTAGATTGCAGATAAGCGCCTTTTCCCATTGACCGCGACGAACAGAGAGGATGCACAAGCTTCTTGCCATTGCGGCCGAACGGAAGGAGATATTTGCTCAAAACTTGCTGTGCTGGTGCAGACAGTGGCACCCGACATGCCTGCGTTGTCGTTTTCACCCGGGCACTCTTTGGGCGGGCGCAGCACGCAGAAACACCTAGATTGCAGATAAGCGCCTTTTCTCATTGACCGCGACGAACAGAGAAGATGCACAAGCTTCTTACCATTGAGGCCGAACGGAAGGAGATATTTGCTCAAAACTTGCTGTGCTGGTGCAGACAGTGGCACCCGACATGCCAGCGTTGTCGATTTAACCCGGGCACTCTTTGGGCGGGCGCAGCACGCAGAAACACCTAGATTGCAGATAAGCGCCTTTTCCCATTGACCGCGACGAACAGAGAGGATGCACAAGCTTCTTGCCATTGCGGCCGAACGGAAGGAGATATTTGCTCAAAACTTGCTGTGCTGGTGCAGACAGTGGCACCCGACATGCCTGCGTTGTCGTTTTCACCCGGGCACTCTTTGGGCGGGCGCAGCACGCAGAAACACCTAGATTGCAGATAAGCGCCTTTTCCCATTGACCGCGACGAACAGAGAGGATGCACAAGCTTCTTGCCATTGCGGCCGAACGGAAGGAGATATTTGCTCAAAACTTGCTGTGCTGGTGCAGACAGTGGCACCCGACATGCCTGCGTTGTCGTTTTCACCCGGGCACTCTTTGGGCGGGCGCAGCACGCAGAAACACCTAGATTGCAGATAAGCGCCTTTTCCCATTGACCGCGACGAACAGAGAAGATGCACAAGCTTCTTGCCATTGCGGCCGAACGGAAGGAGATATTTGCTCAAAACTTGCTGTGCTGGTGCAGACAGTGGCACCCGACATGCCTGCGTTGTCGTTTTCACCCGGGCACTCTTTGGGCGGGCGCAGCACGCAGAAACACCTAGATTGCAGATAAGCGCCTTTTCCCATTGACCGCGACGAACAGAGAGGATGCACAAGCTTCTTGCCATTGCGGCCGAATGGAAGGAGATATTTGCTCAAAAATTGCTGTGCTGGTGCAGATAGGGGCACCCGACATGCCTGCGTTGTCGTTTTCACCCGGGCACTCTTTGGGCGGGCGCAGCACGCAGAAACACCTAGATTGCAGATAAGCGCCTTTTCCCATTGACCGCGACGAACAGACAAGATGTACAAGCTTCTTGCCATTGCGGCCGAACGGAAGGAGATATTTGCTCAAAACGTGCTGTGCTGGTGCAGACAGTGGCACCCGACATGCCTGCGTTGTCGTTTTCACCCGGGCACTCTTTGGGCGGGCGCAGCACGCAGAAACACCTAGATTGCAGATAAGCGCCTTTTCCCATTGACCGCGACGAACAGAGAAGATGCACAAGCTTCTTGCCATTGCGGCCGAACGGAAGGAGATATTTGCTCAAAACTTGCTGTGCTGGTGCAGACAGTGGCACCCGACATGCCTGCGTTGTCGTTTTCACCCGGGCACTCTTTGGGCGGGCGCAGCACGCAGAAACACCTAGATTGCAGATAAGCGCCTTTTCCCATTGACCGCGACGAACAGAGAGGATGCACAAGCTTCTTGCCATTGCGGCCGAATGGAAGGAGATATTTGCTCAAAAATTGCTGTGCTGGTGCAGACAGGGGCACCCGACATGCCTGCGTTGTCGTTTTCACCAGGGCACTCTTTGGGCGGGCGCAGCACGCAGAAACACCTAGATTGCAGATAAGCGCCTTTTCCCATTGACCGCGACGAACAGACAAGATGCACAAGCTTCTTGCCATTGCGGCCGAACGGAAGGAGATATTTGCTCAAAACTTGCTGTGCTGGTGCAGACAGTGGCACCCGACATGCCTGCGTTGTCGTTTTCACCCGGGCACTCTTTGGGCGGGCGCAGCACGCAGAAACACCTAGATTGCAGATAAGCGCCTTTTCCCATTGACCGCGACGAACAGAGAAGATGCACAAGCTTCTTGCCATTGCGGCCGAACGGAAGGAAATATTTGCTCAAAACTTGCTGTGCTGGTGCAGACAGTGGCACCCGACATGCCTGCGTTGTCGTTTTCACCCGGGCACTCTTTGGGCGGGCGCAGCACGCAGAAACACCTAGATTGCAGATAAGCGCCTTTTCCCATTGACCGCGACGAACAGAGAGGATGCACAAGCTTCTTGCCATTGCGGCCGAATGGAAGGAGATATTTGCTCAAAAATTGCTGTTCTGGTGCAGACAGGGGCACCCGACATGCCTGCGTTGTCGTTTTCACCCGGGCACTCTTTGGGCGGGCGCAGCACGCAGAAACACCTAGATTGCAGATAAGCGCCTTTTCCCATTGACCGCGACGAACAGACAAGATGTACAAGCTTCTTGCCATTGCGGCCGAACGGAAGGAGATATTTGCTCAAAACTTGCTGTGCTGGTGCAGACAGTGGCACCCGACATGCCTGCGTTGTCGTTTTCACCCGGGCACTCTTTGGGCGGGCGCAGCACGCAGAAACACCTAGATTGCAGATAAGCGCCTTTTCCCATTGACCGCGACGAACAGAGAGGATGCACAAGCTTCTTGCCATTGCGGCCGAACGGAAGGAGATATTTGCTCAAAACTTGCTGTGCTGGTGCAGACAGTGGCACCCGACATGCCTGCGTTGTCGTTTTCACCCGGGCACTCTTTGGGCGGGCGCAGCACGCAGAAACACCTAGATTGCAGATAAGCGCCTTTTCTCATTGACCGCGACGAACAGAGAAGATGCACAAGCTTCTTACCATTGAGGCCGAACGGAAGGAGATATTTGCTCAAAACTTGCTGTGCTGGTGCAGACAGTGGCACCCGACATGCCTGCGTTGTCGATTTAACCCGGGCACTCTTTGGGCGGGCGCAGCACGCAGAAACACCTAGATTGCAGATAAGCGCCTTTTCCCATTGACCGCGACGAACAGAGAGGATGCACAAGCTTCTTGCCATTGCGGCCGAACGGAAGGAGATATTTGCTCAAAACTTGCTGTGCTGGTGCAGACAGTGGCACCCGACATGCCTGCGTTGTCGTTTTCACCCGGGCACTCTTTGGGCGGGCGCAGCACGCAGAAACACCTAGATTGCAGATAAGCGCCTTTTCCCATTGACCGCGACGAACAGAGAGGATGCACAAGCTTCTTGCCATTGCGGCCGAACGGAAGGAGATATTTGCTCAAAACTTGCTGTGCTGGTGCAGACAGTGGCACCCGACATGCCTGCGTTGTCGTTTTCACCCGGGCACTCTTTGGGCGGGCGCAGCACGCAGAAACACCTAGATTGCAGATAAGCGCCTTTTCTCATTGACCGCGACGAACAGAGAAGATGCACAAGCTTCTTACCATTGAGGCCGAACGGAAGGAGATATTTGCTCAAAACTTGCTGTGCTGGTGCAGACAGTGGCACCCGACATGCCTGCGTTGTCGTTTTCACCCGGGCACTCTTTGGGCGGGCGCAGCACGCAGAAACACCTAGATTGCAGATAAGCGCCTTTTCCCATTGACCGCGACGAACAGAGAAGATGCACAAGCTTCTTGCCATTGCGGCCGAACGGAAGGAGATATTTGCTCAAAACTTGCTGTGCTGGTGCAGACAGTGGCACCCGACATGCCTGCGTTGTCGTTTTCACCCGGGCACTCTTTGGGCGGGCGCAGCACGCAGAAACACCTAGATTGCAGATAAGCGCCTTTTCCCATTGACCGCGACGAACAGAGAGGATGCACAAGCTTCTTGCCATTGCGGCTGAATGGAAGGAGATATTTGCTCAAAACTTGCTGTGCTGGTGCAGACAGTGGCACCCGACATGCCTGCGTTGTCGTTTTCACCCGGGCACTCTTTGGGCGGGCGCAGCACGCAGAAACACCTAGATTGCAGATAAGCGCCTTTTCTCATTGACCGCGACGAACAGAGAAGATGCACAAGCTTCTTACCATTGAGGCCGAACGGAAGGAGATATTTGCTCAAAACTTGCTGTGCTGGTGCAGACAGTGGCACCCGACATGCCTGCGTTGTCGATTTAACCCGGGCACTCTTTGGGCGGGCGCAGCACGCAGAAACACCTAGATTGCAGATAAGCGCCTTTTCCCATTGACCGCGACGAACAGAGAGGATGCACAAGCTTCTTGCCATTGCGGCCGAATGGAAGGAGATATTTGCTCAAAACTTGCTGTGCTGATGCAGACAGTGGCACCCGACATGCCTGCGTTGTCGTTTTCACCCGGGTACTCTTTGGGCGGGCGCAGCACGCAGAAACACCTAGATTGCAGATAAGCGCCTTTTCCCATTGACCGCGACGAACAGAGAGGATGCACAAGCTTCTTGCCATTGCGGCCGAATGGAAGGAGATATTTGCTCAAAAATTGCTGTGCTGGTGCAAACAGTGGCACCCGACATGCCTGCGTTGTCGTTTTCACCCGGGCACTCTTTGGGCGGGCGCAGCACGCAGAAACACCTAGATTGCAGATAAGCGCCTTTTCTCATTGACCGCGACGAACAGAGAAGATGCACAAGCTTCTTACCATTGAGGCAGAACGGAAGGAGATATTTGCTCAAAACTTGCTGTGCTGGTGCAGACAGTGGCACCCGACATGCCTGCGTTGTCGTTTTCACCCGGGCACTCTTTGGGCGGGCGCAGCACGCAGAAACACCTAGATTGCAGATAAGCGCCTTTTCTCATTGACCGCGACGAACAGAGAAGATGCACAAGCTTCTTACCATTGAGGCCGAACGGAAGGAGATATTTGCTCAAAACTTGCTGTGCTGGTGCAGACAGTGGCACCCGACATGCCTGCGTTGTCGATTTAACCCGGGCACTCTTTGGGCGGGCGCAGCACGCAGAAACACCTAGATTGCAGATAAGCGCCTTTTCCCATTGACCGCGACGAACAGAGAAGATGCACAAGCTTCTTGCCATTGCGGCCGAACGGAAGGAGATATTTGCTCAAAACTTGCTGTGCTGGTGCAGACAGTGGCACCCGACATGCCTGCGTTGTCGTTTTCACCCGGGCACTCTTTGGGCGGGCGCAGCACGCAGAAACACCTAGATTGCAGATAAGCGCCTTTTCCCATTGACCGCGACGAACAGAGAAGATGCACAAGCTTCTTGCCATTGCGGCCGAACGGAATTAGATATTTGCTCAAAACTTGCTGTGCTGGTGCAGACAGTGGCACCCGACATGCCTGCGTTGTCGTTTTCACCCGGGCACTCTTTGGGCGGGCGCAGCACGCAGAAACACCTAGATTGCAGATAAGCGCCTTTTCCCATTGACCGCGACGAACAGAGAGGATGCACAAGCTTCTTGCCATTGCGGCCGAATGGAAGGAGATATTTGCTCAAAAATTGCTGTGCTGGTGCAGACAGGGGCACCCGACATGCCTGCGTTGTCGTTTTCACCAGGGCACTCTTTGGGCGGGCGCAGCACGCAGAAACACCTAGATTGCAGATAAGCGCCTTTTCCCATTGACCGCGACGAACAGACAAGATGCACAAGCTTCTTGCCATTGCGGCCGAACGGAAGGAGATATTTGCTCAAAACTTGCTGTGCTGGTGCAGACAGTGGCACCCGACATGCCTGCGTTGTCGTTTTCACCCGGGCACTCTTTGGGCGGGCGCAGCACGCAGAAACACCTAGATTGCAGATAAGCGCCTTTTCCCATTGACCGCGACGAACAGAGAGGATGCACAAGCTTCTTGCCATTGCGGCCGAACGGAAGGAGATATTTGCTCAAAACTTGCTGTGCTGGTGCAGACAGTGGCACCCGACATGCCTGCGTTGTCGTTTTCACCCGGGCACTCTTTGGGCGGGCGCAGCACGCAGAAACACCTAGATTGCAGATAAGCGCCTTTTCTCATTGACCGCGACGAACAGAGAAGATGCACAAGCTTCTTACCATTGAGGCCGAACGGAAGGAGATATTTGCTCAAAACTTGCTGTGCTGGTGCAGACAGTGGCACCCGACATGCCTGCGTTGTCGATTTAACCCGGGCACTCTTTGGGCGGGCGCAGCACGCAGAAACACCTAGATTGCAGATAAGCGCCTTTTCCCATTGACCGCGACGAACAGAGAAGATGCACAAGCTTCTTGCCATTGCGGCCGAACGGAAGGAGATATTTGCTCAAAACTTGCTGTGCTGGTGCAGACAGTGGCACCCAACATGCCTGCGTTGTCGTTTTCACCCGGGCACTCTTTGGGCGGGCGCAGCTCGCAGAAACACCTAGATTGCAGATAAGCGCCTTTTCCCATTGACCGCGACGAACAGAGAAGATGCACAAGCTTCTTGCCATTGCGGCCGAACGGAAGGAGATATTTGCTCAAAACTTGCTGTGCTGGTGCAGACAGTGGCACCCGACATGCCTGCGTTGTCGTTTTCACCCGGGCACTCTTTGGGCGGGCGCAGCACGCAGAAACACCTAGATTGCAGATAAGCGCCTTTTCCCATTGACCGCGACGAACAGAGAGGATGCACAAGCTTCTTGCCATTGCGGCCGAACGGAAGGAGATATTTGCTCAAAACTTGCTGTGCTGGTGCAGACAGTGGCACCCGACATGCCTGCGTTGTCGTTTTCACCCGGGCACTCTTTGGGCGGGCGCAGCACGCAGAAACACCTAGATTGCAGATAAGCGCCTTTTCCCATTGACCGCGACGAACAGAGAGGATGCACAAGCTTCTTGCCATTGCGGCCGAACGGAAGGAGATATTTGCTCAAAACTTGCTGTGCTGGTGCAGACAGTGGCACCCGACATGCCTGCGTTGTCGTTTTCACCCGGGCACTCTTTGGGCGGGCGCAGCACGCAGAAACACCTAGATTGCAGATAAGCGCCTTTTCTCATTGACCGCGACGAACAGAGAAGATGCACAAGCTTCTTACCATTGAGGCCGAACGGAAGGAGATATTTGCTCAAAACTTGCTGTGCTGGTGCAGACAGTGGCACCCGACATGCCTGCGTTGTCGATTTAACCCGGGCACTCTTTGGGCGGGCGCAGCACGCAGAAACACCTAGATTGCAGATAAGCGCCTTTTCCCATTGACCGCGACGAACAGAGAGGATGCACAAGCTTCTTGCCATTGCGGCCGAACGGAAGGAGATATTTGCTCAAAACTTGCTGTGCTGGTGCAGACAGTGGCACCCGACATGCCTGCGTTGTCGTTTTCACCCGGGCACTCTTTGGGCGGGCGCAGCACGCAGAAACACCTAGATTGCAGATAAGCGCCTTTTCCCATTGACCGCGACGAACAGAGAGGATGCACAAGCTTCTTGCCATTGCGGCCGAATGGAAGGAGATATTTGCTCAAAAATTGCTGTGCTGGTGCAGACAGGGGCACCCGACATGCCTGCGTTGTCGTTTTCACCCGGGCACTCTTTGGGCGGGCGCAGCACGCAGAAACACCTAGATTGCAGATAAGCGCCTTTTCCCATTGACCGCGACGAACAGACAAGATGTACAAGCTTCTTGCCATTGCGGCCGAACGGAAGGAGATATTTGCTCAAAATTTGCTGTGCTGGTGCAGACAGTGGCACCCGACATGCCTGCGTTGTCGTTTTCACCCGGGCACTCTTTGGGCGGGCGCAGCACGCAGAAACACCTAGATTGCAGATAAGCGCCTTTTCCCATTGACCGCGACGAACAGAGAGGATGCACAAGCTTCTTGCCATTGCGGCCGAACGGAAGGAGATATTTGCTAAAAACTTGCTGTGCTGGTGCAGACAGTGGCACCCGACATGCCTGCGTTGTCGTTTTCACCCGGGCACTCTTTGGGCGGGCGCAGCACGCAGAAACACCTAGATTGCAGATAAGCGCCTTTTCTCATTGACCGCGACGAACAGAGAAGATGCACAAGCTTCTTACCATTGAGGCCGAACGGAAGGAGATATTTGCTCAAAACTTGCTGTGCTGGTGCAGACAGTGGCACCCGACATGCCTGCGTTGTCGATTTAACCCGGGCACTCTTTGGGCGGGCGCAGCACGCAGAAACACCTAGATTGCAGATAAGCGCCTTTTCCCATTGACCGCGACGAACAGAGAGGATGCACAAGCTTCTTGCCATTGCGGCCGAACGGAAGGAGATATTTGCTCAAAACTTGCTGTGCTGGTGCAGACAGTGGCACCCGACATGCCTGCGTTGTCGTTTTCACCCGGGCACTCTTTGGGCGGGCGCAGCACGCAGAAACACCTAGATTGCAGATAAGCGCCTTTTCCCATTGACCGCGACGAACAGAGAGGATGCACAAGCTTCTTGCCATTGCGGCCGAATGGAAGGAGATATTTGCTCAAAAATTGCTGTGCTGGTGCAGACAGGGGCACCCGACATGTCTGCGTTGTCGTTTTCACCCGGGCACTCTTTGGGCGGGCGCAGCACGCAGAAACACCTAGATTGCAGATAAGCGCCTTTTCCCATTGACCGCGACGAACAGACAAGATGTACAAGCTTCTTGCCATTGCGGCCGAACGGAAGGAGATATTTGCTCAAAATTTGCTGTGCTGGTGCAGACAGTGGCACCCGACATGCCTGCGTTGTCGTTTTCACCCGGGCACTCTTTGGGCGGGCGCAGCACGCAGAAACACCTAGATTGCAGATAAGCGCCTTTTCCCATTGACCGCGAAGAACAGAGAGGATGCACAAGCTTCTTGCCATTGCGGCCGAACGGAAGGAGATATTTGCTAAAAACTTGCTGTGCTGGTGCAGACAGTGGCACCCGACATGCCTGCGTTGTCGTTTTCACCCGGGCACTCTTTGGGCGGGCGCAGCACGCAGAAACACCTAGATTGCAGATAAGCGCCTTTTCTCATTGACCGCGACGAACAGAGAAGATGCACAAGCTTCTTACCATTGAGGCCGAACGGAAGGAGATATTTGCTCAAAACTTGCTGTGCTGGTGCAGACAGTGGCACCCGACATGCCTGCGTTGTCGTTTTCACCCGGGCACTCTTTGGGCGGGCGCAGCACGCAGAAACACCTAGATTGCAGATAAGCGCCTTTTCCCATTGACCGCGACGAACAGAGAGGATGCACAAGCTTCTTGCCATTGCGGCCGAATGGAAGGAGATATTTGCTCAAAACTTGCTGTGCTGGTGCAGACAGTGGCACCCGACATGCCTGCGTTGTCGTTTTCACCCGGGCACTCTTTGGGCGGGCGCAGCACGCAGAAACACCTAGATTGCAGATAAGCGCCTTTTCCCATTGACCGCGACGAACAGAGAGGATGCACAAGCTTCTTGCCATTGTGGCCGAACGGAAGGAGATATTTGCTCAAAACTTGCTGTGCTGGTGCAGACAGTGGCACCCGACATGCCTGCGTTGTCGTTTTCACCCGGGCACTCTTTGGGCGGGCGCAGCACGCAGAAACACCTAGATTGCAGATAAGCGCCTTTTCTCTTTGACCGCGACGAACAGAGAAGATGCACAAGCTTCTTACCATTGAGGCCGAACGGAAGGAGATATTTGCTCAAAACTTGCTGTGCTGGTGCAGACAGTGGCACCCGACATGCCTGCGTTGTCGATTTAACCCGGGCACTCTTTTGGCGGGCGCAGCACGCAGAAACACCTAGATTGCAGATAAGCGCCTTTTCCCATTGACCGCGACGAACAGAGAAGATGCACAAGCTTCTTGCCATTGCGGCCGAACGGAAGGAGATATTTGCTCAAAACTTGCTGTGCTGGTGCAGACAGTGGCACCCGACATGCCTGCGTTGTCGTTTTCACCCGGGCACTCTTTGGGCGGGCGCAGCACGCAGAAACACCTAGATTGCAGATAAGCGCCTTTTCTCATTGACCGCGACGAACAGAGAAGATGCACAAGCTTCTTACCATTGAGGCCGAACGGAAGGAGATATTTGCTCAAAACTTGCTGTGCTGGTGCAGACAGTGGCACCCGACATGCCTGCGTTGTCGATTTAACCCGGGCACTCTTTGGGCGGGCGCAGCACGCAGAAACACCTAGATTGCAGATAAGCGCCTTTTCCCATTGACCGCGACGAACAGACAAGATGTACAAGCTTCTTGCCATTGCGGCCGAACGGAAGGAGATATTTGCTCAAAACTTGCTGTGCTGGTGCAGACAGTGGCACCCGACATGCCTGCGTTGTCGTTTTCACTCGGGCACTCTTTGGGCGGGCGCATCACGCAGAAACACCTAGATTGCAGATAAGCGCCTTTTCCCATTGACCGCGACGAACAGAGAGGATGCACAAGCTTCTTGCCATTGCGGCCGAATGGAAGGAGATATTTGCTCAAAAATTGCTGTGCTGGTGCAGACAGGGGCACCCGACATGCCTGCGTTGTCGTTTTCACCCGGGCACTCTTTGGGCGGGCGCAGCACGCAGAAACACCTAGATTGCAGATAAGCGCCTTTTCCCATTGACCGCGACGAACAGACAAGATGCACAAGCTTCTTGCCATTGCGGCCGAACGGAAGGAGATATTTGCTCAAAACTTGCTGTGCTGGTGCAGACAGTGGCACCCGACATGCCTGCGTTGTCGTTTTCACCCGGGCACTCTTTGGGCGGGCGCAGCACGCAGAAACACCTAGATTGCAGATAAGCGCCTTTTCCCATTGACCGCGACGAACAGAGAGGATGCACAAGCTTCTTGCCATTGCGGCCGAACGGAAGGAGATATTTGCTCAAAACTTGCTGTGCTGGTGCAGACAGTGGCACCCGACATGCCTGCGTTGTCGTTTTCACCCGGGCACTCTTTGGGCGGGCGCAGCACGCAGAAACACCTAGATTGCAGATAAGCGCCTTTTCTCATTGACCGCGACGAACAGAGAAGATGCACAAGCTTCTTACCATTGAGGCCGAACGGAAGGAGATATTTGCTCAAAACTTGCTGTGCTGGTGCAGACAGTGGCACACGACATGCCTGCGTTGTCGTTTTCACCCGGGCACTCTTTGGGCGGGCGCAGCACGCAGAAACACCTAGATTGCAGATAAGCGCCTTTTCCCATTGACCGCGACGAACAGAGAGGATGCACAAGCTTCTTGCCATTGCGGCCGAATGGAAGGAGATATTTGCTCAAAAATTGCTGTGCTGGTGCAGACAGGGGCACCCGACATGCCTGCGTTGTCGTTTTCACCCGGGCACTCTTTGGGCGGGCGCAGCACGCAGAAACACCTAGATTGCAGATAAGCGCCTTTTCCCATTGACCGCGACGAACAGACAAGATGCACAAGCTTCTTTCCATTGCGGCCGAACGGAAGGAGATATTTGCTCAAAACTTGCTGTGCTGGTGCAGACAGTGGCACCCGACATGCCTGCGTTGTCGTTTTCACCCGGGCGCTCTTTGGGCGGGCGCAGCACGCAGAAACACCTAGATTGCAGATAAGCGCCTTTTCCCATTGACCGCGACGAACAGACAAGATGCACAAGCTTCTTGCCATTGCGGCCGAACGGAAGGAGATATTTGCTCAAAACTTGCTGTGCTGGTGCAGACAGTGGCACCCGACATGCCTGCGTTGTCGTTTTCACCCGGGCACTCTTTGGGCGGGCGCAGCACGCAGAAACACCTAGATTGCAGATAAGCGCCTTTTCCCATTGACTGCGACGAACATAGAAGATGCACAAGCTTCTTGCCATTGCGGCCGAACGGAAGGAGATATTTGCTCAAAACTTGCTGTGCTGATGCAGACAGTGGCACCCGACGTGCCTGCATTGTCGTTTTCACCCGGGCACTCTTTGGGCGGGCGCAGCACGCAGAAACACCTAGATTGCAGATAAGCGCCTTTTCCCATTGACCGCGACGAACAGAGAAGATGCACAAGCTTCTTGCCATTGCGGCCGAACGGAAGGAGATATTTGCTCAAAACTTGCTGTGCTGGTGCAGACAGTGGCACCCGACATGCCTGCATTGTCGTTTTCACCAGGGCACTCTTTGGGCGGGCGCAGCACGCAGAAACACCTAGATTGCAGATAAGCGCCTTTTCCCATTGACCGCGACGAACAGAGAAGATGCACAAGCTTCTTGCCATTGCGGCCGAATGGAAGGAGATATTTGCTCAAAAATTGCTGTGCTGGTGCAGACAGGGGCACCCGACATGCCTGCGTTGTCGTTTTCACCCGGGCACTCTTTGGGCGGGCGCAGCACGCAGAAACACCTAGATTGAAGATAAGCGCCTTTTCCCATTGACCGCGACGAACAGAGAAGATGCACAAGCTTCTTGCCATTGCGGCCGAACGGAAGGAGATATTTGCTCAAAACTTGCTGTGCTGGTGCAGACAGTGGCACCCGACATGCCAGCGTTGTCGTTTTCACCCGGGCACTCTTTGGGCGGGCGCAGCACGCAGAAACACCTAGATTGCAGATAAGCGCCTTTTCTCATTGACCGCGACGAACAGAGAAGATGCACAAGCTTCTTACCATTGAGGCCGAACGGAAGGAGATATTTGCTCAAAACTTGCTGTGCTGGTGCAGACAGTGGCACCCGACATGCCTGCGTTGTCGATTTAACCCGGGCACTCTTTGGGCGGGCGCAGCACGCAGAAACACCTAGATTGCAGATAAGCGCCTTTTCCCATTGACCGCGACGAACAGAGAAGATGCACAAGCTTCTTGCCATTGAGGCCGAACGGAAGGAGATATTTGCTCAAAACTTGCTGTGCTGGTGCAGACAGTGGCACCCGACATGCCTGCATTGTCGTTTTCACCCGGGCACTCTTTGGGCGGGCGCAGCACGCAGAAACACCTAGATTGCAGATAAGCGCCTTTTCTCATTGACCGCGACGAACAGAGAAGATGCACAAGCTTCTTACCATTGAGGCCGAACGGAAGGAGATATTTGCTCAAAACTTGCTGTGCTGGTGCAGACAGTGGCACACGACATGCCTGCGTTGTCGTTTTCACCCGGGCACTCTTTGGGCGGGCGCAGCACGCAGAAACACCTAGATTGCAGATAAGCGCCTTTTCCCATTGACCGCGACGAACAGAGAGGATGCACAAGCTTCTTGCCATTGCGGCCGAATGGAAGGAGATATTTGCTCAAAAATTGCTGTGCTGGTGCAGACAGGGGCACCCGACATGCCTGCGTTGTCGTTTTCACCCGGGCACTCTTTGGGCGGGCGCAGCACGCAGAAACACCTAGATTGCAGATAAGCGCCTTTTCCCATTGACCGCGACGAACAGACAAGATGCACAAGCTTCTTTCCATTGCGGCCGAACGGAAGGAGATATTTGCTCAAAACTTGCTGTGCTGGTGCAGACAGTGGCACCCGACATGCCTGCGTTGTCGTTTTCACCCGGGCACTCTTTGGGCGGGCGCAGCACGCAGAAACACCTAGATTGCAGATAAGCGCCTTTTCCCATTGACCGCGACGAACAGACAAGATGCACAAGCTTCTTGCCATTGCGGCCGAACGGAAGGAGATATTTGCTCAAAACTTGCTGTGCTGGTGCAGACAGTGGCACCCGACATGCCTGCGTTGTCGTTTTCACCCGGGCACTCTTTGGGCGGGCGCAGCACGCAGAAACACCTAGATTGCAGATAAGCGCCTTTTCCCATTGACTGCGACGAACATAGAAGATGCACAAGCTTCTTGCCATTGCGGCCGAACGGAAGGAGATATTTGCTCAAAACTTGCTGTGCTGATGCAGACAGTGGCACCCGACGTGCCTGCATTGTCGTTTTCACCCGGGCACTCTTTGGGCGGGCGCAGCACGCAGAAACACCTAGATTGCAGATAAGCGCCTTTTCCCATTGACCGCGACGAACAGAGAAGATGCACAAGCTTCTTGCCATTGCGGCCGAACGGAAGGAGATATTTGCTCAAAACTTGCTGTGCTGGTGCAGACAGTGGCACCCGACATGCCTGCGTTGTCGTTTTCACCCGGGCACTCTTTGGGCGGGCGCAGCACGCAGAAACACCTAGATTGCAGATAAGCGCCTTTTCCCATTGACCGCGACGAACAGAGAGGATGCACAAGCTTCTTGCCATTGCGGCCGAATGGAAGGAGATATTTGCTCAAAAATTGCTGTGCTGGTGCAGACAGGGGCACCCGACATGCCTGCGTTGTCGTTTTCACCCGGGCACTCTTTGGGCGGGCGCAGCACGCAGAAACACCTAGATTGAAGATAAGCGCCTTTTCCCATTGACCGCGACGAACAGAGAAGATGCACAAGCTTCTTGCCATTGCGGCCGAACGGAAGGAGATATTTGCTCAAAACTTGCTGTGCTGGTGCAGACAGTGGCACCCGACATGCCTGCGTTGTCGTTTTCACCCGGGCACTCTTTGGGCGGGCGCAGCACGCAGAAACACCTAGATTGCAGATAAGCGCCTTTTCTCATTGACCGCGACGAACAGAGAAGATGCACAAGCTTCTTACCATTGAGGCCGAACGGAAGGAGATATTTGCTCAAAACTTGCTGTGCTGGTGCAGACAGTGGCACACGACATGCCTGCGTTGTCGTTTTCACCCGGGCACTCTTTGGGCGGGCGCAGCACGCAGAAACACCTAGATTGCAGATAAGCGCCTTTTCCCATTGACCGCGACGAACAGAGAGTATGCACAAGCTTCTTGCCATTGCGGCCGAATGGAAGGAGATATTTGCTCAAAAATTGCTGTGCTGGTGCAGACAGGGGCACCCGACATGCCTGCGTTGTCGTTTTCACCCGGGCACTCTTTGGGCGGGCGCAGCACGCAGAAACACCTAGATTGCAGATAAGCGCCTTTTCCCATTGACCGCGACGAACAGACAAGATGCACAAGCTTCTTTCCATTGCGGCCGAACGGAAGGAGATATTTGCTCAAAACTTGCTGTGCTGGTGCAGACAGTGGCACCCGACATGCCTGCGTTGTCGTTTTCACCCGGGCACTCTTTGGGCGGGCGCAGCACGCAGAAACACCTAGATTGCAGATAAGCGCCTTTTCCCATTGACCGCGACGAACAGACAAGATGCACAAGCTTCTTGCCA
Organism: Hyla sarda; assembly: GCF_029499605.1. NCBI lineage: Eukaryota > Metazoa > Chordata > Amphibia > Anura > Hylidae > Hyla > Hyla sarda. Next base: position 20,242 of record NW_026609025.1, on the reverse strand, counting down.
TTGCGGCCGAACGGAAGGAGATATTTGCTCAAAACTTGCTGTGCTGGTGCAGACAGTGGCACCCGACATGCCTGCGTTGTCGTTTTCACCCGGGCACTCTTTGGGCGGGCGCAGCACGCAGAAACACCTAGATTGCAGATAAGCGCCTTTTCCCATTGACTGCGACGAACATAGAAGATGCACAAGCTTCTTGCCATTGCGGCCGAACGGAAGGAGATATTTGCTCAAAACTTGCTGTGCTGATGCAGACAGTGGCACCCGACGTGCCTGCATTGTCGTTTTCACCCGGGCACTCTTTGGGCGGGCGCAGCACGCAGAAACACCTAGATTGCAGATAAGCGCCTTTTCCCATTGACCGCGACGAACAGAGAAGATGCACAAGCTTCTTGCCATTGCGGCCGAACGGAAGGAGATATTTGCTCAAAACTTGCTGTGCTGGTGCAGACAGTGGCACCCGACATGCCTGCATTGTCGTTTTCACCCGGGCACTCTTTGGGCGGGCGCAGCACGCAGAAACACCTAGATTGCAGATAAGCGCCTTTTCCCATTGACCGCGACGAACAGAGAAGATGCACAAGCTTCTTGCCATTGCGGCCGAATGGAAGGAGATATTTGCTCAAAAATTGCTGTGCTGGTGCAGACAGGGGCACCCGACATGCCTGCGTTGTCGTTTTCACCCGGGCACTCTTTGGGCGGGCGCAGCACGCAGAAACACCTAGATTGAAGATAAGCGCCTTTTCCCATTGACCGCGACGAACAGAGAAGATGCACAAGCTTCTTGCCATTGCGGCCGAACGGAAGGAGATATTTGCTCAAAACTTGCTGTGCTGGTGCAGACAGTGGCACCCGACATGCCTGCGTTGTCGTTTTCACCCGGGCACTCTTTGGGCGGGCGCAGCACGCAGAAACACCTAGATTGCAGATAAGCGCCTTTTCTCATTGACCGCGACGAACAGAGAAGATGCACAAGCTTCTTACCATTGAGGCCGAACGGAAGGAGATATTTGCTCAAAACTTGCTGTGCTGGTGCAGACAGTGGCACCCGACATGCCTGCGTTGTCGATTTAACCCGGGCACTCTTTGGGCGGGCGCAGCACGCAGAAACACCTAGATTGCAGATAAGCGCCTTTTCCCATTGACCGCGACGAACAGAGAAGATGCACAAGCTTCTTGCCATTGCGGCCGAACGGAAGGAGATATTTGCTCAAAACTTGCTGTGCTGATGCAGACAGTGGCACCCGACGTGCCTGCATTGTCGTTTTCACCCGGGCACTCTTTGGGCGGGCGCAGCACGCAGAAACACCTAGATTGCAGATAAGCGCCTTTTCCCATTGACCGCGACGAACAGAGAAGATGCACAAGCTTCTTGCCATTGCGGCCGAACGGAAGGAGATATTTGCTCAAAACTTGCTGTGCTGGTGCAGACAGTGGCACCCGACATGCCTGCGTTGTCGTTTTCACCCGGGCACTCTTTGGGCGGGCGCAGCACGCAGAAACACCTAGATTGCAGATAAGCGCCTTTTCCCATTGACCGCGACGAACAGAGAGGATGCACAAGCTTCTTGCCATTGCGGCCGAATGGAAGGAGATATTTGCTCAAAAATTGCTGTGCTGGTGCAGACAGGGGCACCCGACATGCCTGCGTTGTCGTTTTCACCCGGGCACTCTTTGGGCGGGCGCAGCACGCAGAAACACCTAGATTGAAGATAAGCGCCTTTTCCCATTGACCGCGACGAACAGAGAAGATGCACAAGCTTCTTGCCATTGCGGCCGAACGGAAGGAGATATTTGCTCAAAACTTGCTGTGCTGGTGCAGACAGTGGCACCCGACATGCCTGCGTTGTCGTTTTCACCCGGGCACTCTTTGGGCGGGCGCAGCACGCAGAAACACCTAGATTGCAGATAAGCGCCTTTTCTCATTGACCGCGACGAACAGAGAAGATGCACAAGCTTCTTACCATTGAGGCCGAACGGAAGGAGATATTTGCTCAAAACTTGCTGTGCTGGTGCAGACAGTGGCACCCGACATGCCTGCGTTGTCGATTTAACCTGGGCACTCTTTGGGCGGGCGCAGCACGCAGAAACACCTAGATTGCAGATAAGCGCCTTTTCCCATTGACCGCGACGAACAGAGAAGATGCACAAGCTTCTTGCCATTGCGGCCGAACGGAAGGAGATATTTGCTCAAAACTTGCTGTGCTGGTGCAGACAGTGGCACCCGACATGCCTGCGTTGTCGTTTTCACCCGGGCACTCTTTGGGCGGGCGCAGCACGCAGAAACACCTAGATTGCAGATAAGCGCCTTTTCCCATTGACCGCGACGAACAGAGAAGATGCACAAGCTTCTTGCCAATGCGGCCGAACGGAAGGAGATATTTGCTCAAAACTTGCTGTGCTGGTGCAGACAGTGGCACCCGACATGCCTGCGTTGTCGTTTTCACCCGGGCACTCTTTGGGCGGGCGCAGCACGCAGAAACACCTAGATTGCAGATAAGCGCCTTTTCTCATTGACCGCGACGAACAGAGAAGATGCACAAGCTTCTTACCATTGAGGCCGAACGGAAGGAGATATTTGCTCAAAACTTGCTGTGCTGGTGCAGACAGTGGCACCCGACATGCTTGCGTTGTCGATTTAACCCGGGTACTCTTTGGGCGGGCGCAGCACGCAGAAACACCTAGATTGCAGATAAGCGCCTTTTCCCATTGACCGCGACGAACAGAGAAGATGCACAAGCTTCTTGCCATTGAGGCCGAACGGAAGGAGATATTTGCTCAAAACTTGCTGTGCTGGTGCAGACAGTGGCACCCGACATGCCTGCATTGTCGTTTTCACCCGGGCACTCTTTGGGCGGGTGCAGCACGCAGAAACACCTAGATTGCAGATAAGCGCCTTTTCCCATTGACCGCGACGAACAGACAAGATGTACAAGCTTCTTGCCATTGCGGCCGAACGGAAGGAGATATTTGCTCAAAACTTGCTGTGCTGGTGCAGACAGTGGCACCCGACATGCCTGCGTTGTCGTTTTCACCCGGGCACTCTTTGGGCGGGCGCAGCACGCAGAAACACCTAGATTGCAGATAAGCGCCTTTTCCCATTGACCGCGACGAACAGAGAGGATGCACAAGCTTCTTGCCATTGCGGCCGAACGGAAGGAGATATTTGCTCAAAACTTGCTGTGCTGGTGCAGACAGTGGCACCCGACATGCCTGCGTTGTCGTTTTCACCCGGGCACTCTTTGGGCGGGCGCAGCACGCAGAAACACCTAGATTGCAGATAAGCGCCTTTTCTCATTGACCGCGACGAACAGAGAAGATGCACAAGCTTCTTACCATTGAGGCCGAACGGAAGGAGATATTTGCTCAAAACTTGCTGTGCTGGTGCAGACAGTGGCACCCGACATGCCTGCGTTGTCGATTTAACCCGGGCACTCTTTGGGCGGGCGCAGCACGCAGAAACACCTAGATTGCAGATAAGCGCCTTTTCCCATTGACCGCGACGAACAGAGAGGATGCACAAGCTTCTTGCCATTGCGGCCGAACGGAAGGAGATATTTGCTCAAAACTTGCTGTGCTGGTGCAGACAGTGGCACCCGACATGCCTGCGTTGTCGTTTTCACCCGGGCACTCTTTGGGCGGGCGCAGCACGCAGAAACACCTAGATTGCAGATAAGCGCCTTTTCCCATTGACCGCGACGAACAGAGAGGATGCACAAGCTTCTTGCCATTGCGGCCGAACGGAAGGAGATATTTGCTCAAAACTTGCTGTGCTGGTGCAGACAGTGGCACCCGACATGCCTGCGTTGTCGTTTTCACCCGGGCACTCTTTGGGCGGGCGCAGCACGCAGAAACACCTAGATTGCAGATAAGCGCCTTTTCTCATTGACCGCGACGAACAGAGAAGATGCACAAGCTTCTTACCATTGAGGCCGAACGGAAGGAGATATTTGCTCAAAACTTGCTGTGCTGGTGCAGACAGTGGCACCCGACATGCCTGCGTTGTGGTTTTCACCCGGGCACTCTTTGGGCGGGCGCAGCACGCAGAAACACCTAGATTGCAGATAAGCGCCTTTTCCCATTGACCGCGACGAACAGAGAAGATGCACAAGCTTCTTGCCATTGCGGCCGAACGGAAGGAGATATTTGCTCAAAACTTGCTGTGCTGGTGCAGACAGTGGCACCCGACATGCCTGCGTTGTCGTTTTCACCCGGGCACTCTTTGGGCGGGCGCAGCACGCAGAAACACCTAGATTGCAGATAAGCGCCTTTTCCCATTGACCGCGACGAACAGAGAGGATGCACAAGCTTCTTGCCATTGCGGCCGAATGGAAGGAGATATTTGCTCAAAAATTGCTGTGCTGGTGCAGATAGGGGCACCCGACATGCCTGCGTTGTCGTTTTCACCCGGGCACTCTTTGGGCGGGCGCAGCACGCAGAAACACCTAGATTGCAGATAAGCGCCTTTTCCCATTGACCGCGACGAACAGACAAGATGTACAAGCTTCTTGCCATTGCGGCCGAACGGAAGGAGATATTTGCTCAAAACTTGCTGTGCTGGTGCAGACAGTGGCACCCGACATGCCTGCGTTGTCGTTTTCACCCGGGCACTCTTTGGGCGGGCGCAGCACGCAGAAACACCTAGATTGCAGATAAGCGCCTTTTCCCATTGACCGCGACGAACAGAGAGGATGCACAAGCTTCTTGCCATTGCGGCCGAACGGAAGGAGATATTTGCTCAAAACTTGCTGTGCTGGTGCAGACAGTGGCACCCGACATGCCTGCGTTGTCGTTTTCACCCGGGCACTCTTTGGGCGGGCGCAGCACGCAGAAACACCTAGATTGCAGATAAGCGCCTTTTCTCATTGACCGCGACGAACAGAGAAGATGCACAAGCTTCTTACCATTGAGGCCGAACGGAAGGAGATATTTGCTCAAAACTTGCTGTGCTGGTGCAGACAGTGGCACCCGACATGCCTGCGTTGTCGTTTTCACCCGGGCACTCTTTGGGCGGGCGCAGCACGCAGAAACACCTAGATTGCAGATAAGCGCCTTTTCCCATTGACCGCGACGAACAGAGAGGATGCACAAGCTTCTTGCCATTGCGGCCGAACGGAAGGAGATATTTGCTCAAAACTTGCTGTGCTGGTGCAGACAGTGGCACCCGACATGCCTGCGTTGTCGTTTTCACCCGGGTACTCTTTGGTCGGACGCAGCACGCAGAAACACCTAGATTGCAGATAAGCGCCTTTTCCCATTGACCGCGACGAACAGAGAAGATGCACAAGCTTCTTGCCATTGCGGCCGAACGGAAGGAGATATTTGCTCAAAACTTGCTGTGCTGGTGCAGACAGTGGCACCCGACATGCCTGCGTTGTCGTTTTCACCCGGGCACTCTTTGGGCGGGCGCAGCACGCAGAAACACCTAGATTGCAGATAAGCGCCTTTTCCCATTGACCGCGACGAACAGAGAGGATGCACAAGCTTCTTGCCATTGCGGCCGAATGGAAGGAGATATTTGCTCAAAAATTGCTGTGCTGGTGCAGACAGGGGCACCCGACATGCCTGCGTTGTCGTTTTCACCCGGGCACTCTTTGGGCGGGCGCAGCACGCAGAAACACCTAGATTGCAGATAAGCGCCTTTTCCCATTGACCGCGACGAACAGACAAGATGTACAAGCTTCTTGCCATTGCGGCCGAACGGAAGGAGATATTTGCTCAAAACTTGCTGTGCTGGTGCAGACAGTGGCACCCGACATGCCTGCGTTGTCGTTTTCACCCGGGCACTCTTTGGGCGGGCGCAGCACGCAGAAACACCTAGATTGCAGATAAGCGCCTTTTCCCATTGACCGCGACGAACAGAGAGGATGCACAAGCTTCTTGCCATTGCGGCCGAACGGAAGGAGATATTTGCTCAAAACTTGCTGTGCTGGTGCAGACAGTGGCACCCGACATGCCTGCGTTGTCGTTTTCACCCGGGCACTCTTTGGGCGGGCGCAGCACGCAGAAACACCTAGATTGCAGATAAGCGCCTTTTCCCATTGACCGCGACGAACAGAGAAGATGCACAAGCTTCTTACCATTGAGGCCGAACGGAAGGAGATATTTGCTCAAAACTTGCTGTGCTGGTGCAGACAGTGGCACCCGACATGCCTGCGTTGTCGATTTAACCCGGGCACTCTTTTGGCGGGCGCAGCACGCAGAAACACCTAGATTGCAGATAAGCGCCTTTTCCCATTGACCGCGACGAACAGAGAGGATGCACAAGCTTCTTGCCATTGCGGCCGAACGGAAGGAGATATTTGCTCAAAACTTGCTGTGCTGGTGCAGACAGTGGCACCCGACATGCCTGCGTTGTCGTTTTCACCCGGGCACTCTTTGGGCGGGCGCAGCACGCAGAAACACCTAGATTGCAGATAAGCGCCTTTTCTCATTGACCGCGACGAACAGAGAAGATGCACAAGCTTCTTACCATTGAGGCCGAACGGAAGGAGATATTTGCTCAAAACTTGCTGTGCTGGTGCAGACAGTGGCACCCGACATGCCTGCGTTGTCGATTTAACCTGGGCACTCTTTGGGCGGGCGCAGCACGCAGAAACACCTAGATTGCAGATAAGCGCCTTTTCCCATTGACCGCGACGAACAGACAAGATGCACAAGCTTCTTGCCATTGCGGCCGAACGGAAGGAGATATTTGCTCAAAACTTGCTGTGCTGGTGCAGACAGTGGCACCCGACATGCCTGCGTTGTCGTTTTCACCCGGGCACTCTTTGGGCGGGCGCAGCACGCAGAAACACCTAGATTGCAGATAAGCGCCTTTTCCCATTGACCGCGACGAACAGAGAGGATGCACAAGCTTCTTGCCATTGCGGCCGAATGGAAGGAGATATTTGCTCAAAAATTGCTGTGCTGGTGCAGACAGGGGCACCCGACATGCCTGCGTTGTCGTTTTCACCAGGGCACTCTTTGGGCGGGCGCAGCACGCAGAAACACCTAGATTGCAGATAAGCGCCTTTTCCCATTGACCGCGACGAACAGACAAGATGCACAAGCTTCTTGCCATTGCGGCCGAACGGAAGGAGATATTTGCTCAAAACTTGCTGTGCTGGTGCAGACAGTGGCACCCGACATGCCTGCGTTGTCGTTTTCACCCGGGCACTCTTTGGGCGGGCGCAGCACGCAGAAACACCTAGATTGCAGATAAGCGCCTTTTCCCATTGACCGCGACGAACAGAGAAGATGCACAAGCTTCTTGCCATTGCGGCCGAACGGAAGGAAATATTTGCTCAAAACTTGCTGTGCTGGTGCAGACAGTGGCACCCGACATGCCTGCGTTGTCGTTTTCACCCGGGCACTCTTTGGGCGGGCGCAGCACGCAGAAACACCTAGATTGCAGATAAGCGCCTTTTCCCATTGACCGCGACGAACAGAGAGGATGCACAAGCTTCTTGCCATTGCGGCCGAACGGAAGGAGATATTTGCTCAAAACTTGCTGTGCTGGTGCAGACAGTGGCACCCGACATGCCTGCGTTGTCGTTTTCACCCGGGCACTCTTTGGGCGGGCGCAGCACGCAGAAACACCTAGATTGCAGATAAGCGCCTTTTCCCATTGACCGCGACGAACAGAGAAGATGCACAAGCTTCTTACCATTGAGGCCGAACGGAAGGAGATATTTGCTCAAAACTTGCTGTGCTGGTGCAGACAGTGGCACCCGACATGCCTGCGTTGTCGATTTAACCCGGGCACTCTTTTGGCGGGCGCAGCACGCAGAAACACCTAGATTGCAGATAAGCGCCTTTTCCCATTGACCGCGACGAACAGAGAGGATGCACAAGCTTCTTGCCATTGCGGCCGAACGGAAGGAGATATTTGCTCAAAACTTGCTGTGCTGGTGCAGACAGTGGCACCCGACATGCCTGCGTTGTCGTTTTCACCCGGGCACTCTTTGGGCGGGCGCAGCACGCAGAAACACCTAGATTGCAGATAAGCGCCTTTTCTCATTGACCGCGACGAACAGAGAAGATGCACAAGCTTCTTACCATTGAGGCCGAACGGAAGGAGATATTTGCTCAAAACTTGCTGTGCTGGTGCAGACAGTGGCACCCGACATGCCTGCGTTGTCGATTTAACCTGGGCACTCTTTGGGCGGGCGCAGCACGCAGAAACACCTAGATTGCAGATAAGCGCCTTTTCCCATTGACCGCGACGAACAGACAAGATGCACAAGCTTCTTGCCATTGCGGCCGAACGGAAGGAGATATTTGCTCAAAACTTGCTGTGCTGGTGCAGACAGTGGCACCCGACATGCCTGCGTTGTCGTTTTCACCCGGGCACTCTTTGGGCGGGCGCAGCACGCAGAAACACCTAGATTGCAGATAAGCGCCTTTTCCCATTGACCGCGACGAACAGAGAGGATGCACAAGCTTCTTGCCATTGCGGCCGAATGGAAGGAGATATTTGCTCAAAAATTGCTGTGCTGGTGCAGACAGGGGCACCCGACATGCCTGCGTTGTCGTTTTCACCAGGGCACTCTTTGGGCGGGCGCAGCACGCAGAAACACCTAGATTGCAGATAAGCGCCTTTTCCCATTGACCGCGACGAACAGACAAGATGCACAAGCTTCTTGCCATTGCGGCCGAACGGAAGGAGATATTTGCTCAAAACTTGCTGTGCTGGTGCAGACAGTGGCACCCGACATGCCTGCGTTGTCGTTTTCACCCGGGCACTCTTTGGGCGGGCGCAGCACGCAGAAACACCTAGATTGCAGATAAGCGCCTTTTCCCATTGACCGCGACGAACAGAGAAGATGCACAAGCTTCTTGCCATTGCGGCCGAACGGAAGGAAATATTTGCTCAAAACTTGCTGTGCTGGTGCAGACAGTGGCACCCGACATGCCTGCGTTGTCGTTTTCACCCGGGCACTCTTTGGGCGGGCGCAGCACGCAGAAACACCTAGATTGCAGATAAGCGCCTTTTCCCATTGACCGCGACGAACAGAGAGGATGCACAAGCTTCTTGCCATTGCGGCCGAATGGAAGGAGATATTTGCTCAAAAATTGCTGTTCTGGTGCAGACAGGGGCACCCGACATGCCTGCGTTGTCGTTTTCACCCGGGCACTCTTTGGGCGGGCGCAGCACGCAGAAACACCTAGATTGCAGATAAGCGCCTTTTCCCATTGACCGCGACGAACAGACAAGATGTACAAGCTTCTTGCCATTGCGGCCGAACGGAAGGAGATATTTGCTCAAAACTTGCTGTGCTGGTGCAGACAGTGGCACCCGACATGCCTGCGTTGTCGTTTTCACCCGGGCACTCTTTGGGCGGGCGCAGCACGCAGAAACACCTAGATTGCAGATAAGCGCCTTTTCCCATTGACCGCGACGAACAGAGAGGATGCACAAGCTTCTTGCCATTGCGGCCGAACGGAAGGAGATATTTGCTCAAAACTTGCTGTGCTGGTGCAGACAGTGGCACCCGACATGCCTGCGTTGTCGTTTTCACCCGGGCACTCTTTGGGCGGGCGCAGCACGCAGAAACACCTAGATTGCAGATAAGCGCCTTTTCTCATTGACCGCGACGAACAGAGAAGATGCACAAGCTTCTTACCATTGAGGCCGAACGGAAGGAGATATTTGCTCAAAACTTGCTGTGCTGGTGCAGACAGTGGCACCCGACATGCCAGCGTTGTCGATTTAACCCGGGCACTCTTTGGGCGGGCGCAGCACGCAGAAACACCTAGATTGCAGATAAGCGCCTTTTCCCATTGACCGCGACGAACAGAGAGGATGCACAAGCTTCTTGCCATTGCGGCCGAACGGAAGGAGATATTTGCTCAAAACTTGCTGTGCTGGTGCAGACAGTGGCACCCGACATGCCTGCGTTGTCGTTTTCACCCGGGCACTCTTTGGGCGGGCGCAGCACGCAGAAACACCTAGATTGCAGATAAGCGCCTTTTCCCATTGACCGCGACGAACAGAGAGGATGCACAAGCTTCTTGCCATTGCGGCCGAACGGAAGGAGATATTTGCTCAAAACTTGCTGTGCTGGTGCAGACAGTGGCACCCGACATGCCTGCGTTGTCGTTTTCACCCGGGCACTCTTTGGGCGGGCGCAGCACGCAGAAACACCTAGATTGCAGATAAGCGCCTTTTCCCATTGACCGCGACGAACAGAGAAGATGCACAAGCTTCTTGCCATTGCGGCCGAACGGAAGGAGATATTTGCTCAAAACTTGCTGTGCTGGTGCAGACAGTGGCACCCGACATGCCTGCGTTGTCGTTTTCACCCGGGCACTCTTTGGGCGGGCGCAGCACGCAGAAACACCTAGATTGCAGATAAGCGCCTTTTCCCATTGACCGCGACGAACAGAGAGGATGCACAAGCTTCTTGCCATTGCGGCCGAATGGAAGGAGATATTTGCTCAAAAATTGCTGTGCTGGTGCAGATAGGGGCACCCGACATGCCTGCGTTGTCGTTTTCACCCGGGCACTCTTTGGGCGGGCGCAGCACGCAGAAACACCTAGATTGCAGATAAGCGCCTTTTCCCATTGACCGCGACGAACAGACAAGATGTACAAGCTTCTTGCCATTGCGGCCGAACGGAAGGAGATATTTGCTCAAAACGTGCTGTGCTGGTGCAGACAGTGGCACCCGACATGCCTGCGTTGTCGTTTTCACCCGGGCACTCTTTGGGCGGGCGCAGCACGCAGAAACACCTAGATTGCAGATAAGCGCCTTTTCCCATTGACCGCGACGAACAGAGAAGATGCACAAGCTTCTTGCCATTGCGGCCGAACGGAAGGAGATATTTGCTCAAAACTTGCTGTGCTGGTGCAGACAGTGGCACCCGACATGCCTGCGTTGTCGTTTTCACCCGGGCACTCTTTGGGCGGGCGCAGCACGCAGAAACACCTAGATTGCAGATAAGCGCCTTTTCCCATTGACCGCGACGAACAGAGAGGATGCACAAGCTTCTTGCCATTGCGGCCGAATGGAAGGAGATATTTGCTCAAAAATTGCTGTGCTGGTGCAGACAGGGGCACCCGACATGCCTGCGTTGTCGTTTTCACCAGGGCACTCTTTGGGCGGGCGCAGCACGCAGAAACACCTAGATTGCAGATAAGCGCCTTTTCCCATTGACCGCGACGAACAGACAAGATGCACAAGCTTCTTGCCATTGCGGCCGAACGGAAGGAGATATTTGCTCAAAACTTGCTGTGCTGGTGCAGACAGTGGCACCCGACATGCCTGCGTTGTCGTTTTCACCCGGGCACTCTTTGGGCGGGCGCAGCACGCAGAAACACCTAGATTGCAGATAAGCGCCTTTTCCCATTGACCGCGACGAACAGAGAAGATGCACAAGCTTCTTGCCATTGCGGCCGAACGGAAGGAAATATTTGCTCAAAACTTGCTGTGCTGGTGCAGACAGTGGCACCCGACATGCCTGCGTTGTCGTTTTCACCCGGGCACTCTTTGGGCGGGCGCAGCACGCAGAAACACCTAGATTGCAGATAAGCGCCTTTTCCCATTGACCGCGACGAACAGAGAGGATGCACAAGCTTCTTGCCATTGCGGCCGAATGGAAGGAGATATTTGCTCAAAAATTGCTGTTCTGGTGCAGACAGGGGCACCCGACATGCCTGCGTTGTCGTTTTCACCCGGGCACTCTTTGGGCGGGCGCAGCACGCAGAAACACCTAGATTGCAGATAAGCGCCTTTTCCCATTGACCGCGACGAACAGACAAGATGTACAAGCTTCTTGCCATTGCGGCCGAACGGAAGGAGATATTTGCTCAAAACTTGCTGTGCTGGTGCAGACAGTGGCACCCGACATGCCTGCGTTGTCGTTTTCACCCGGGCACTCTTTGGGCGGGCGCAGCACGCAGAAACACCTAGATTGCAGATAAGCGCCTTTTCCCATTGACCGCGACGAACAGAGAGGATGCACAAGCTTCTTGCCATTGCGGCCGAACGGAAGGAGATATTTGCTCAAAACTTGCTGTGCTGGTGCAGACAGTGGCACCCGACATGCCTGCGTTGTCGTTTTCACCCGGGCACTCTTTGGGCGGGCGCAGCACGCAGAAACACCTAGATTGCAGATAAGCGCCTTTTCTCATTGACCGCGACGAACAGAGAAGATGCACAAGCTTCTTACCATTGAGGCCGAACGGAAGGAGATATTTGCTCAAAACTTGCTGTGCTGGTGCAGACAGTGGCACCCGACATGCCTGCGTTGTCGATTTAACCCGGGCACTCTTTGGGCGGGCGCAGCACGCAGAAACACCTAGATTGCAGATAAGCGCCTTTTCCCATTGACCGCGACGAACAGAGAGGATGCACAAGCTTCTTGCCATTGCGGCCGAACGGAAGGAGATATTTGCTCAAAACTTGCTGTGCTGGTGCAGACAGTGGCACCCGACATGCCTGCGTTGTCGTTTTCACCCGGGCACTCTTTGGGCGGGCGCAGCACGCAGAAACACCTAGATTGCAGATAAGCGCCTTTTCCCATTGACCGCGACGAACAGAGAGGATGCACAAGCTTCTTGCCATTGCGGCCGAACGGAAGGAGATATTTGCTCAAAACTTGCTGTGCTGGTGCAGACAGTGGCACCCGACATGCCTGCGTTGTCGTTTTCACCCGGGCACTCTTTGGGCGGGCGCAGCACGCAGAAACACCTAGATTGCAGATAAGCGCCTTTTCTCATTGACCGCGACGAACAGAGAAGATGCACAAGCTTCTTACCATTGAGGCCGAACGGAAGGAGATATTTGCTCAAAACTTGCTGTGCTGGTGCAGACAGTGGCACCCGACATGCCTGCGTTGTCGTTTTCACCCGGGCACTCTTTGGGCGGGCGCAGCACGCAGAAACACCTAGATTGCAGATAAGCGCCTTTTCCCATTGACCGCGACGAACAGAGAAGATGCACAAGCTTCTTGCCATTGCGGCCGAACGGAAGGAGATATTTGCTCAAAACTTGCTGTGCTGGTGCAGACAGTGGCACCCGACATGCCTGCGTTGTCGTTTTCACCCGGGCACTCTTTGGGCGGGCGCAGCACGCAGAAACACCTAGATTGCAGATAAGCGCCTTTTCCCATTGACCGCGACGAACAGAGAGGATGCACAAGCTTCTTGCCATTGCGGCTGAATGGAAGGAGATATTTGCTCAAAACTTGCTGTGCTGGTGCAGACAGTGGCACCCGACATGCCTGCGTTGTCGTTTTCACCCGGGCACTCTTTGGGCGGGCGCAGCACGCAGAAACACCTAGATTGCAGATAAGCGCCTTTTCTCATTGACCGCGACGAACAGAGAAGATGCACAAGCTTCTTACCATTGAGGCCGAACGGAAGGAGATATTTGCTCAAAACTTGCTGTGCTGGTGCAGACAGTGGCACCCGACATGCCTGCGTTGTCGATTTAACCCGGGCACTCTTTGGGCGGGCGCAGCACGCAGAAACACCTAGATTGCAGATAAGCGCCTTTTCCCATTGACCGCGACGAACAGAGAGGATGCACAAGCTTCTTGCCATTGCGGCCGAATGGAAGGAGATATTTGCTCAAAACTTGCTGTGCTGATGCAGACAGTGGCACCCGACATGCCTGCGTTGTCGTTTTCACCCGGGTACTCTTTGGGCGGGCGCAGCACGCAGAAACACCTAGATTGCAGATAAGCGCCTTTTCCCATTGACCGCGACGAACAGAGAGGATGCACAAGCTTCTTGCCATTGCGGCCGAATGGAAGGAGATATTTGCTCAAAAATTGCTGTGCTGGTGCAAACAGTGGCACCCGACATGCCTGCGTTGTCGTTTTCACCCGGGCACTCTTTGGGCGGGCGCAGCACGCAGAAACACCTAGATTGCAGATAAGCGCCTTTTCTCATTGACCGCGACGAACAGAGAAGATGCACAAGCTTCTTACCATTGAGGCAGAACGGAAGGAGATATTTGCTCAAAACTTGCTGTGCTGGTGCAGACAGTGGCACCCGACATGCCTGCGTTGTCGTTTTCACCCGGGCACTCTTTGGGCGGGCGCAGCACGCAGAAACACCTAGATTGCAGATAAGCGCCTTTTCTCATTGACCGCGACGAACAGAGAAGATGCACAAGCTTCTTACCATTGAGGCCGAACGGAAGGAGATATTTGCTCAAAACTTGCTGTGCTGGTGCAGACAGTGGCACCCGACATGCCTGCGTTGTCGATTTAACCCGGGCACTCTTTGGGCGGGCGCAGCACGCAGAAACACCTAGATTGCAGATAAGCGCCTTTTCCCATTGACCGCGACGAACAGAGAAGATGCACAAGCTTCTTGCCATTGCGGCCGAACGGAAGGAGATATTTGCTCAAAACTTGCTGTGCTGGTGCAGACAGTGGCACCCGACATGCCTGCGTTGTCGTTTTCACCCGGGCACTCTTTGGGCGGGCGCAGCACGCAGAAACACCTAGATTGCAGATAAGCGCCTTTTCCCATTGACCGCGACGAACAGAGAAGATGCACAAGCTTCTTGCCATTGCGGCCGAACGGAATTAGATATTTGCTCAAAACTTGCTGTGCTGGTGCAGACAGTGGCACCCGACATGCCTGCGTTGTCGTTTTCACCCGGGCACTCTTTGGGCGGGCGCAGCACGCAGAAACACCTAGATTGCAGATAAGCGCCTTTTCCCATTGACCGCGACGAACAGAGAGGATGCACAAGCTTCTTGCCATTGCGGCCGAATGGAAGGAGATATTTGCTCAAAAATTGCTGTGCTGGTGCAGACAGGGGCACCCGACATGCCTGCGTTGTCGTTTTCACCAGGGCACTCTTTGGGCGGGCGCAGCACGCAGAAACACCTAGATTGCAGATAAGCGCCTTTTCCCATTGACCGCGACGAACAGACAAGATGCACAAGCTTCTTGCCATTGCGGCCGAACGGAAGGAGATATTTGCTCAAAACTTGCTGTGCTGGTGCAGACAGTGGCACCCGACATGCCTGCGTTGTCGTTTTCACCCGGGCACTCTTTGGGCGGGCGCAGCACGCAGAAACACCTAGATTGCAGATAAGCGCCTTTTCCCATTGACCGCGACGAACAGAGAGGATGCACAAGCTTCTTGC
This sequence comes from Hyla sarda, assembly GCF_029499605.1. NCBI lineage: Eukaryota > Metazoa > Chordata > Amphibia > Anura > Hylidae > Hyla > Hyla sarda. Next base: position 5,152 of record NW_026609025.1, on the reverse strand, counting down.
CATTGCGGCCGAACGGAAGGAGATATTTGCTCAAAACTTGCTGTGCTGGTGCAGACAGTGGCACCCGACATGCCTGCGTTGTCGTTTTCACCCGGGCACTCTTTGGGCGGGCGCAGCACGCAGAAACACCTAGATTGCAGATAAGCGCCTTTTCTCATTGACCGCGACGAACAGAGAAGATGCACAAGCTTCTTACCATTGAGGCCGAACGGAAGGAGATATTTGCTCAAAACTTGCTGTGCTGGTGCAGACAGTGGCACCCGACATGCCTGCGTTGTCGATTTAACCCGGGCACTCTTTGGGCGGGCGCAGCACGCAGAAACACCTAGATTGCAGATAAGCGCCTTTTCCCATTGACCGCGACGAACAGAGAAGATGCACAAGCTTCTTGCCATTGCGGCCGAACGGAAGGAGATATTTGCTCAAAACTTGCTGTGCTGGTGCAGACAGTGGCACCCAACATGCCTGCGTTGTCGTTTTCACCCGGGCACTCTTTGGGCGGGCGCAGCTCGCAGAAACACCTAGATTGCAGATAAGCGCCTTTTCCCATTGACCGCGACGAACAGAGAAGATGCACAAGCTTCTTGCCATTGCGGCCGAACGGAAGGAGATATTTGCTCAAAACTTGCTGTGCTGGTGCAGACAGTGGCACCCGACATGCCTGCGTTGTCGTTTTCACCCGGGCACTCTTTGGGCGGGCGCAGCACGCAGAAACACCTAGATTGCAGATAAGCGCCTTTTCCCATTGACCGCGACGAACAGAGAGGATGCACAAGCTTCTTGCCATTGCGGCCGAACGGAAGGAGATATTTGCTCAAAACTTGCTGTGCTGGTGCAGACAGTGGCACCCGACATGCCTGCGTTGTCGTTTTCACCCGGGCACTCTTTGGGCGGGCGCAGCACGCAGAAACACCTAGATTGCAGATAAGCGCCTTTTCCCATTGACCGCGACGAACAGAGAGGATGCACAAGCTTCTTGCCATTGCGGCCGAACGGAAGGAGATATTTGCTCAAAACTTGCTGTGCTGGTGCAGACAGTGGCACCCGACATGCCTGCGTTGTCGTTTTCACCCGGGCACTCTTTGGGCGGGCGCAGCACGCAGAAACACCTAGATTGCAGATAAGCGCCTTTTCTCATTGACCGCGACGAACAGAGAAGATGCACAAGCTTCTTACCATTGAGGCCGAACGGAAGGAGATATTTGCTCAAAACTTGCTGTGCTGGTGCAGACAGTGGCACCCGACATGCCTGCGTTGTCGATTTAACCCGGGCACTCTTTGGGCGGGCGCAGCACGCAGAAACACCTAGATTGCAGATAAGCGCCTTTTCCCATTGACCGCGACGAACAGAGAGGATGCACAAGCTTCTTGCCATTGCGGCCGAACGGAAGGAGATATTTGCTCAAAACTTGCTGTGCTGGTGCAGACAGTGGCACCCGACATGCCTGCGTTGTCGTTTTCACCCGGGCACTCTTTGGGCGGGCGCAGCACGCAGAAACACCTAGATTGCAGATAAGCGCCTTTTCCCATTGACCGCGACGAACAGAGAGGATGCACAAGCTTCTTGCCATTGCGGCCGAATGGAAGGAGATATTTGCTCAAAAATTGCTGTGCTGGTGCAGACAGGGGCACCCGACATGCCTGCGTTGTCGTTTTCACCCGGGCACTCTTTGGGCGGGCGCAGCACGCAGAAACACCTAGATTGCAGATAAGCGCCTTTTCCCATTGACCGCGACGAACAGACAAGATGTACAAGCTTCTTGCCATTGCGGCCGAACGGAAGGAGATATTTGCTCAAAATTTGCTGTGCTGGTGCAGACAGTGGCACCCGACATGCCTGCGTTGTCGTTTTCACCCGGGCACTCTTTGGGCGGGCGCAGCACGCAGAAACACCTAGATTGCAGATAAGCGCCTTTTCCCATTGACCGCGACGAACAGAGAGGATGCACAAGCTTCTTGCCATTGCGGCCGAACGGAAGGAGATATTTGCTAAAAACTTGCTGTGCTGGTGCAGACAGTGGCACCCGACATGCCTGCGTTGTCGTTTTCACCCGGGCACTCTTTGGGCGGGCGCAGCACGCAGAAACACCTAGATTGCAGATAAGCGCCTTTTCTCATTGACCGCGACGAACAGAGAAGATGCACAAGCTTCTTACCATTGAGGCCGAACGGAAGGAGATATTTGCTCAAAACTTGCTGTGCTGGTGCAGACAGTGGCACCCGACATGCCTGCGTTGTCGATTTAACCCGGGCACTCTTTGGGCGGGCGCAGCACGCAGAAACACCTAGATTGCAGATAAGCGCCTTTTCCCATTGACCGCGACGAACAGAGAGGATGCACAAGCTTCTTGCCATTGCGGCCGAACGGAAGGAGATATTTGCTCAAAACTTGCTGTGCTGGTGCAGACAGTGGCACCCGACATGCCTGCGTTGTCGTTTTCACCCGGGCACTCTTTGGGCGGGCGCAGCACGCAGAAACACCTAGATTGCAGATAAGCGCCTTTTCCCATTGACCGCGACGAACAGAGAGGATGCACAAGCTTCTTGCCATTGCGGCCGAATGGAAGGAGATATTTGCTCAAAAATTGCTGTGCTGGTGCAGACAGGGGCACCCGACATGCCTGCGTTGTCGTTTTCACCCGGGCACTCTTTGGGCGGGCGCAGCACGCAGAAACACCTAGATTGCAGATAAGCGCCTTTTCCCATTGACCGCGACGAACAGACAAGATGTACAAGCTTCTTGCCATTGCGGCCGAACGGAAGGAGATATTTGCTCAAAATTTGCTGTGCTGGTGCAGACAGTGGCACCCGACATGCCTGCGTTGTCGTTTTCACCCGGGCACTCTTTGGGCGGGCGCAGCACGCAGAAACACCTAGATTGCAGATAAGCGCCTTTTCCCACTGACCGCGAAGAACAGAGAGGATGCACAAGCTTCTTGCCATTGCGGCCGAACGGAAGGAGATATTTGCTAAAAACTTGCTGTGCTGGTGCAGACAGTGGCACCCGACATGCCTGCGTTGTCGTTTTCACCCGGGCACTCTTTGGGCGGGCGCAGCACGCAGAAACACCTAGATTGCAGATAAGCGCCTTTTCTCATTGACCGCGACGAACAGAGAAGATGCACAAGCTTCTTACCATTGAGGCCGAACGGAAGGAGATATTTGCTCAAAACTTGCTGTGCTGGTGCAGACAGTGGCACCCGACATGCCTGCGTTGTCGTTTTCACCCGGGCACTCTTTGGGCGGGCGCAGCACGCAGAAACACCTAGATTGCAGATAAGCGCCTTTTCCCATTGACCGCGACGAACAGAGAGGATGCACAAGCTTCTTGCCATTGCGGCCGAATGGAAGGAGATATTTGCTCAAAACTTGCTGTGCTGGTGCAGACAGTGGCACCCGACATGCCTGCGTTGTCGTTTTCACCCGGGCACTCTTTGGGCGGGCGCAGCACGCAGAAACACCTAGATTGCAGATAAGCGCCTTTTCCCATTGACCGCGACGAACAGAGAGGATGCACAAGCTTCTTGCCATTGTGGCCGAACGGAAGGAGATATTTGCTCAAAACTTGCTGTGCTGGTGCAGACAGTGGCACCCGACATGCCTGCGTTGTCGTTTTCACCCGGGCACTCTTTGGGCGGGCGCAGCACGCAGAAACACCTAGATTGCAGATAAGCGCCTTTTCTCTTTGACCGCGACGAACAGAGAAGATGCACAAGCTTCTTACCATTGAGGCCGAACGGAAGGAGATATTTGCTCAAAACTTGCTGTGCTGGTGCAGACAGTGGCACCCGACATGCCTGCGTTGTCGATTTAACCCGGGCACTCTTTTGGCGGGCGCAGCACGCAGAAACACCTAGATTGCAGATAAGCGCCTTTTCCCATTGACCGCGACGAACAGAGAAGATGCACAAGCTTCTTGCCATTGCGGCCGAACGGAAGGAGATATTTGCTCAAAACTTGCTGTGCTGGTGCAGACAGTGGCACCCGACATGCCTGCGTTGTCGTTTTCACCCGGGCACTCTTTGGGCGGGCGCAGCACGCAGAAACACCTAGATTGCAGATAAGCGCCTTTTCTCATTGACCGCGACGAACAGAGAAGATGCACAAGCTTCTTACCATTGAGGCCGAACGGAAGGAGATATTTGCTCAAAACTTGCTGTGCTGGTGCAGACAGTGGCACCCGACATGCCTGCGTTGTCGATTTAACCCGGGCACTCTTTGGGCGGGCGCAGCACGCAGAAACACCTAGATTGCAGATAAGCGCCTTTTCCCATTGACCGCGACGAACAGACAAGATGTACAAGCTTCTTGCCATTGCGGCCGAACGGAAGGAGATATTTGCTCAAAACTTGCTGTGCTGGTGCAGACAGTGGCACCCGACATGCCTGCGTTGTCGTTTTCACTCGGGCACTCTTTGGGCGGGCGCATCACGCAGAAACACCTAGATTGCAGATAAGCGCCTTTTCCCATTGACCGCGACGAACAGAGAGGATGCACAAGCTTCTTGCCATTGCGGCCGAATGGAAGGAGATATTTGCTCAAAAATTGCTGTGCTGGTGCAGACAGGGGCACCCGACATGCCTGCGTTGTCGTTTTCACCCGGGCACTCTTTGGGCGGGCGCAGCACGCAGAAACACCTAGATTGCAGATAAGCGCCTTTTCCCATTGACCGCGACGAACAGACAAGATGCACAAGCTTCTTGCCATTGCGGCCGAACGGAAGGAGATATTTGCTCAAAACTTGCTGTGCTGGTGCAGACAGTGGCACCCGACATGCCTGCGTTGTCGTTTTCACCCGGGCACTCTTTGGGCGGGCGCAGCACGCAGAAACACCTAGATTGCAGATAAGCGCCTTTTCCCATTGACCGCGACGAACAGAGAGGATGCACAAGCTTCTTGCCATTGCGGCCGAACGGAAGGAGATATTTGCTCAAAACTTGCTGTGCTGGTGCAGACAGTGGCACCCGACATGCCTGCGTTGTCGTTTTCACCCGGGCACTCTTTGGGCGGGCGCAGCACGCAGAAACACCTAGATTGCAGATAAGCGCCTTTTCTCATTGACCGCGACGAACAGAGAAGATGCACAAGCTTCTTACCATTGAGGCCGAACGGAAGGAGATATTTGCTCAAAACTTGCTGTGCTGGTGCAGAC
>NW_026609024.1:0-43389 GCF_029499605.1 Hyla sarda | reverse complement strand
CCTAATGTAGGGGGAACACTGCTGCACCTAATGTGCGTCGTATTGACGTTCGCTCATGTTGCGCTCCCAGAATTCAAGGGTCGGCGTTACTATGGAGGGGGGGGCCTCCATGTCCATTTTGCTTGGGGCCCCCAAATTCCTTCAAACGGCCCTGATAGTCCCCCACATTAGGTGCAGTATAGTTCCCCACATTAGGTGCAGTATAGTCCCACACATTGGTGCAGTATAGTCCCCCACATTAGGAGCAGTATAGCTCTCCACATTAGGTGCAGTATAGCTCTCCACATTAGGTGCAGTATAGCTCTCCACATTAGGTGCAGTATAGTTCTCCACATTAGGTGCAGTATAGTTCTCCACATTAGGTGCAGTATAGTTCCCCCACATTAGGTTGGCAGTATAGTTCCCCCACATTAGGTTGGCAGTATAGTTCCCCCACATTAGGTTGGCAGTATAGTTCCCCCACATTAGGTTGTCAGTATAGTTCCCCACATTAGGTGCAGTATAATTCCCCACATTAGGTGCAGTATACAGTAGTTCCCCCACATGAGGTGCAGTATAATTCCCCACATTAGGTGCAGTATACAGTAGTTCCCCCACATTAGGTGCAGTATACAGTAGTTCCCCCACATTAGTTGCAGTATACAGTAGTTCCCCCGCATTAGGTGCAGTATAATTCCCCCCATTAGGTGCAGTATACAGTAGTTCCCCACATTAGGTGCAGTATACAGTAGTTCTCCCACATTAGGTGCAGTATACAGTAGTTCCCCCACATTAGGTGCAGTGTAGTTCCCCCACATTAGGTGCAGTGTAGTTCCCCCACATTAGGTGCAGTATAGTTCCCCACATTAGGTGCAGTATAGTTCCCCCACATTAGGTGCAGTATAGTTCCCCACATTAGGTGCAGTATAGTTCCCCCACATTAGGTGCAGTGTAGTTCCCCCACATTAGGTGCAGTGTAGTTCCCCCACATTAGGTGCAGTATAGTTCCCCCACATTAGGTGCAGTATAGCTCTCCACATTAGGTGCAGTATAGTTCTCGACATTAGGTGCAGTATAGTTCTCCACATTAGGTGCACTATAGTTCCCCCACATTAGGTTGGCAGTATAGTTCCCCACATTAGGTGCAGAATAGTTCCCCACATTAGGTGCAGTATAGTCCCTCCACATTAGGTGCAGTATACAGTAGTTCCCCACATTAGGTGCAGTATACAGTAGTTCCCCACATTAGGTGCAGTATACAGTAGTTCCCCACATTAGGTGCAGTATACAGTAGTCCCCCCACATTAGGTGCAGTATACAGTAATCCCCCCACATTAGGTGCAGTATACAGTAATCCCCCCACATTAGGTGCAGTATACAGTAGTCCCCCCACATTAGGTGCAGTATACAGTAGTCCCCCCAAATTAGGTGCAGTATTCAGTAGTTCCCCACATTAGGTGCAGTATACAGTAGTTCCCCACATTAGGTGCAGTATACAGTAGTCCCCCCACATTAGGTGCAGTATACAGTAATCCCCCCACATTAGGTGCAGTATACAGTAATCCCCCCACATTAGGTGCAGTATACAGTAGTTCCCCACATTAGGTGCAGTATACAGAAGTTCCCCCACATTAGGTGCAGTATACAGTAGTTCCCCCACATTAGGTGCAGTATAATTCCCCACATTAGGTGCAGTATACAGTAGTTCCCCCACATTAGGTGCAGTATACAGTAGTTCCCCCACATTAGGTGCAGTATACAGTAATTCCCCCGCATTAGGTGCAGTATAATTCCCCCCATTAGGTGCAGTATACAGTAGTTCACCACATTAGGTGCAGTATACAGTAGTTCCCCCACATTAGGTGCAGTATACAGTAGTTCCCCCACATTAGGTGCAGTATAGTTCCCCACATTAGGTACAGTATAGTTCCCCCACATTAGGTGCAGTATAGTTCCCCCACATTAGGTGCAGTGTAGTTCCCCCACATTAGGTGCAGTGTAGTTCCCCCACATTAGGTGCAGTGTAGTTCCCCCACATTAGGTGCAGTGTAGTTCCCCCACATTAGGTGCAGTGTAGTTCCCCCACATTAGGTGCAGTGTAGTTCCCCCACATTAGGTGCAGTGTAGTTCCCCCACATTAGGTGCAGTGTAGTTCCCCCACATTAGGTGCAGTGTAGTTCCCCCACATTAGGTGCAGTGTAGTTCCCCCACATTAGGTGCAGTGTAGTTCCCCCACATTAGGTGCAGTGTAGTTCCCCCACATTAGGTGCAGTGTAGTTCCCCCACATTAGGTGCAGTGTAGTTCCCCCACATTAGGTGCAGTGTAGTTCCCCCACATTAGGTGCAGTGTAGTTCCCCCACATTAGGTGCAGTGTAGTTCCCCCACATTAGGTGCAGTATAGTTCCCCCACATTAGGTTGGCAGTATAGTTCCCCCACATTAGGTCGGCAGTATAGTTCCCCCACATTAGGTGCAGTATAGTTCCCCCACATTAGGTGCAGTATAGTTCCCCCACATTAGGTGCAGTATAGTTCCCCCACATTAGGTGCAGTATAGTTCCCCCACATTAGGTTGGCAGTATAGTTCCCCCACATTAGGTCGGCAGTATAGTTCCCCCACATTAGGTCGGCAGTATAGTTCCCCACATTAGGTGCAGTATAGTCTCCCACATTAGGTGCAGTATACAGTAGTCCCTCCACATTAGGTGCAGTATACAGTAGTCCCTCCACATTAGGTGCAGTATACAGTAGTTTCCCACATTAGGTGCAGTATACAATAGTCCCCCCACATTAGGTGGAGTATACAGTAGTTCCCCACATTAGGTGCAGTATACAGTAGTCCCCCCACATTAGGTGCAGTATACAGTAGTCCCCCCACATTAGGTGCAGTATACAGTAGTCCCCCCCCACATTAGGTGCAGTATACAGTAGTCCCCCCCCACATTAGGTGCAGTATACAGTAGTCCCCCCACATTAGGTGCAGTATACAGTAGTTCCCCACATTAGGTGAAGTACAGTAGTTTCCCCACATTAGGTGCAGTATACAGTAGTTGCCCCACATTAGGTGCAGTATACAGTAGTCCTCCCACATTAGGTGCAGTATACAGTAGTTCCCCACATTAGGTGCAGTATACAGTAGTTCCCCACATTAGGTGAAGTACAGTAGTTTCCCCACATTAGGTGCAGTATACAGTAGTTCCCCCACATTAGGTGCAGTATAGTTCCCCCACATTAGGTGCAGTATAGTTCCCTCACATTAGGTGCAGTATAATTCCCCACATTAGGTGCAGTATAGTTCCCCCACATTAGGTGCAGTATAATTCCCCACATTAGGTTCAGTATAGTTCCCCCACATTAGGTGCACTATAATTCCACCACATTTGGTGCAGTATAGATCCCCACATTAAGTGACTGCACTTAATGTGGGGGAACTATACTGCACCAAATGTGGTGGAATTATAGTGCAACTAATGTTCCCCTACAGACATACAGCCTTCAGCCATATACAATGTATGGCTGGAGGCTGTATGCCTGTTTACTGCCCCACTTGAGTATTCCGACCACCGCTCCTGGATCACGATCTACTGCTATGGCCTATGGGCCATCCCGGTCACGATCTACTGCTATGGCCTATGGGCCATCCCGGGAGCAGCGGTCGGAACACTGAAGATGACCGCAGGTCACTTACCATACCCGCACGTCCTCCTCACAGCTGCGCTCTGCTGTACTGTTGCTATGGGCGCACGCACGTGACGTCAGTGCCGTCACTGCGTGCGCTTCCTCCCAACGGCCCCAGCGTTTTTAAAGTTAACGCGGGGCCGCTATGAAGTAAACGGGGCATCCTTGTGGCCTGAAAAGATTTTTCGGGACACAGGGATGTCCCGAATGTGACGGGGCCCCCCTGCGGGCACGGGGCCCGGAGCTGATCACTGTTTTAAAGTTGCCCCCCTGCTAATCTTTAACAAGAAGCCAACGCTGCGGCCACTTTAAAACAGTTGCCCCCCCCCCTACTGAGCAGACGGCAGGACCCCTGGGGGATGGGGGCCCTAGGCAATTGCCTGGTTTGCCCCGCCATAACACCGGCCCTGCTTATAATGAAAAATGGCAGCAATGTTTTAAAAAGGCTATATGTGAAAATCCGGTATATTGATAGCAATATTAACAATAATGCCAGTATACAAGGAGAAAAATTATCACCATACATATTACCATGATACTGTTACTGACCAAATCCTGTATGTTGAGAGTAATATTACCAATAATACCAGTATACAAGGAGGAATATTATCCCCATACATATTACCATCATACTGTTACTAGCCAAATCCTGTATACTGAAACCAATATTACCAGTATACAAGGAGGAATATTATGCCCATACATATTACCGTCATACTGTTACTGACCAAATCCTGTGAATTGACATTGAAATTATCAATATCACTATACAAGGGACAAGTAATATCGCCACATCATGACCAGTATCACCGCAGAATGACTAATATCCCCGCACTGCTACTGAAAAAAATCCACTAGGCAGAGACCAAGGTTAACTCCATACAGTGATCATATACAGATAGATACCAACACTACAAAGGTGCCCCCCTTCCCTCTCCCCTTCTTAGCTAAGTAAATGTTCAGCCTTAATATATTAGGTAGGTAGGCAGGCTTCTTCCCACTTCTACCTCCATTCCACATTAGGCTGTATTCACCCCACGATTGTTACATACGGGACCGGATCCGATAGGGATATGTGAAAACCAGGCACTCCCGTATCTCAGCCGGACCCGGACCCCATCTCATCTCATTTGAATGAGCCGACCGGAGTCAAATAGTGACTCCGGTCGGCTTATTTTTGCCCCATATCCGGTTTTGTGACCAGACTTAAAACCGTGGTATACTACAGTTTTAAGTACGGTCACAAATCTGGATACGGGGCAAAACTGAGCCGACTGGAGTCATTATCTGACTCCGGTCGGCTCCTTCAAACGAGATGTGGTCCGGGTCCGGCTGAGATACGGGAGCGCCTGGTTTTCACATCTCCCAGCCAGATCCGGTTTGTAACAATTGTGGTGTGAATGCAGCCTTAGCTAGATATATCTCTCTCCACCCAGGGCAGAACTGGGGCTAAAAACCAACCCTGAAAAAATGATCATACCAGCCCCACAGCATTGTGTCATTGTGGCAGCCGCCGGCAGCAGGGAAGGGACAGGGAAGCCTGACATTTGATTTGCCAGGCCTCCATAAGAAAGCTATGTTGTGGCAGAAATGTGGTATTAACGCTTGGGGAAGACAGTATAAAAAAACCCTCTCTTCCTTGCTCTTGCGCTACCGCCAGAATCACGAAATTCAGTTCCCAGTGTCCAGCGCTTCTGGGTTAGGTGACGTTACACAGCTGCTCATTCAGTTATGGGCCGAAGCAATGTCCAGCCTCAGCCTCTGATTGGATGGCTAGTTATGACGTCACCTGACCCGGAAGTGCCAGATACCAGGAACACAATTCCAGTAGTAGTGCAGAAGCCAGGAATGTAACTGTATAGGGACTAGGGCTACAAACTGTGGACTGCTAGTTGTTCCAAAAATGGTCTGGGCATGCTGGGAGTTGTAGTTTTGCTGGGAGTTTTAGTTAAGCAACAGCTGGAGGTCCACAGTTTGGAGACCATTGGCATAGGGAGAGATGCGTCACCCGCCCCGCTGGGACCAGCCCCAGGGACTCATTTCCGGGGTTTCAGCAGGATTTTCAATCTAAGATGACTCTGAATGACCGAGTGTCTCAGTGTTTTTCCTGGTGTCCTGGGATCGTGATGTCTGCACCAGTTTTATGCTGCCCGATGTTTAGGCAGAATAACTGATAAAACATTCCCCTTAACTGTAGTTATATATAAAACAATATTTATTATTTTTCATTAACTAACAACTTAAATTGCAATAAAAGAAAACCAAAGTGCCCTCTCTTACAAAGTAGTAACAGCAGGTCTTCTCAGTGGCGTCTCTAGGGGGGGGGGCAGAGGGGGCCACGGCCCCCCCTACATCATGATTGGCCCCCCCTTGTGCCCCCCCTAGCAGCAGTAGGTCACTAGCAGCTCTCATGGCTATCAGGGGGTACAGCTAGTTCACCAGTAAGGGGCCCGAGCCCCCGCCCCCCCGGAGCCATCTTTTTTATATAAACCTTCAGCCTGTAGAGGAGTGTACAGAGGGGTTTAGAGGAGTGTACATGAGTGACAGATGGGTGTACATGGGTGACAGAGGGGTGTAGAGGAGTGTACATGGGTGACAGATGGGTGTACATGGGTGACAGAGGGGTATAGAGGAGTGTACATGGGTGACAGAGGGGTGTAGAGGAGTGTACATGGGTGACAGAGGGGTGTAGAGGAGTGTACATGGGTGACAGAGGGGTGTAGAGGAGTGTGCACCCTAAAGCACAAACTCATGCCGCACACGCGTGTGTGTGTTTATATATATATATATATATATATATATATATATATATATATATATATATATATATATATATATATATATATATATAAATGTCGAAAAAAATGCAGCACTACTTTACCACAGTAGGTGGGTGCCAGCTCCTCAGGCTCGATCACAGCCAATTGATAACTTCAAAAATGGTGCGGCACTCCAAATATCCAAAAAATAACTATTTATTCCACATGTCAAACAGTGCGACGTTTCAGCCCCTCTTGCTTGCATGCACACATACATAAACAGACCTACACTCATATAAATATCAATACAAACAAAATGAAAAACTTTATTAAAACTTTTTTGGGGATTGGAGGCTTTTTTTTTAGATTGGAGGCTCCATTATACATACACTGTACAGCAATCATACCTCCATTATACATACACTGTACAGCAATCATACATCCATTATACATACACTGTACAGCAATCATGCCTCCATTATACATACACTGTACAGCAATCATACCTCCATTATACATACACTGTACAGCAATCATACCTCCATTATACATACACTGTACAGCAATCATACATTCATTATACATACACTGTACAGCAATCATACCTCCATTATACATACACTGTACAGCAATCATACATCCATTATACATACACTGTACAGCAATCATACATCCATTATACATACACTGTACAGCAACCATACCTCCATTATACATACACTGTACAGCAATCATACCTCCATTATACATACACTGTACAGAAATCATACATTCATTATACATACACTGTACAGCAATCATACCTCCATTATACATACACTGTACAGCAATCATACATCCATTATACATACACTGTACAGCAATCATACATCCATTATACATACACTGTACAGCAACCATACCTCCATTATACATACACTGTACAGCAATCATACATTCATTATACATACACTGTACAGCAATCATACCTCCATTATACATACACTGTACAGCAATCATACATTCATTATACATACACTGTACAGCAATCATACATACATTATACATACACTGTACAGCAAGCATACCTCCATTATACATACACTGTACAGCAATCATACATTCAGTATACATACACTGTACAGCAATCATACATCCATTATACATACACTGTACAGCAAGCATACCTCCATTATACATACACTGTACAGCAAGCATACCTCCATTATACATACACTGTACAGCAAGCATACCTCCATTATACATACACTGTACAGCAATTATACCTCCATTATACATACACTGTACAGAAATCATACATTCATTATACATACACTGTACAGCAATCATACCTCCATTATACATACACTGTACAGCAATCATACATCCATTATACATACACTGTACAGCAATCATACCTCCATTATACATACACTGTACAGCAATCACACATTCATTATACATACACTGTACAGCAATCATACCTCCATTATACATACACTGTACAGCAATCATACATCCATTATACATACACTGTACAGCAAGCATACCTCCATTATACATACACTGTACAGCAATCATACATTCAGTATACATACACTGTACAGCAATCATACATCCATTATACATACACTGTACAGCAAGCATACCTCCATTATACATACACTGTACAGCAAGCATACCTCCATTATACATACACTGTACAGCAATCATACATCCATTATACATACACTGTACAGCAAGCATACCTCCATTATACATACACTGTACAGCAAGCATACATCCATTATACATACACTGTACAGCAATCATACATTCATTATACATACACTGTACAGCAATCGTACCTCTATTATACATACACTGTACAGCAATCGTACATCCATTATACATACACTGTACAGCAATCATACATCCATTATACATACACTGTACAGCAATCATACATCCATTATACATACACTGTACAGCAATCATAAATCCATTATACATACACTGTACAACAATCATACCTCCATTATACATACACTGTACAGCAAGCATACCTCCATTATACATACACTGTACAGCAATCATAAATCCATTATTCATACACTGTACAGCAATCATACATCCATTATACATACACTGTACAGCAATCATACATCCATTATACATACACTGTACAGCAAGCATACATTCATAATACATACACAGTGACTGTACAGCAATCATACATCCATTATACATACACTGTACAGCAATCATACATTCATTATACATACACTGTACAGCAATCATACATTCATTATACATACACTGTGTCTGTACAGCAATCATACATCCATTATACATACACTGTACAGCAAGCATACCTCCATCATACATACACTGTACAGCAATCATACATTCAGTATACATACACTGTACAGCAATCATACATTCATTATACATACACTGTACAGCAAGCATGCCTCCATTATACATACACTGTACAGCAAGCATACCTCCATTATACATACACTGTACAGCAATCATACATCCATTATACATACACTGTACAGCAAGCATACCTCCATTATACATACACTGTACAGCAATCATACATTCATTATACATACACTGTACAGCAATCATACATCCATTATACATACATCGTACAGCAATCATACATCCATTATACATACACTGTACAGCAATCATACATCCATTATACATACACTGTACAGCAAGCATACCTCCATTATACATACACTGTACAGCAATCATACATTCATTATACATACACTGTACAGCAATAATACATCCATTATACATACACTGTACAGCAATCATACATTCATTATACATACACTGTACAGCAATCATACATCCATTATACATACACTGTACAGCAAGCATACCTCCATTATACATACACTGTACAGCAAGCATACATTCATTATACATACACTGTACAGCAATCATACATCCATTATACATACACTGTACAGCAATCATACATTCATTATACATACACTGTACAGCAATCATACATCCATTATACATACACTGTACAGCAATCATACATCCATTATACATACACTGTACAGCAATCACACATCCATTATACATACACTGTACAGCAATCATACCTCCATTATACATACACTGTACAGCAAGCATACCTCCATTATACATACACTGTGCAGCAATCATACATCCATTATACATACACTGTACAGCAATCATACATCCATTATACATACACTGACTGTACAGCAATCATACATCCATTATACATACACTGTGACTGTATAGCAATCAAACATCCATTATACATACACTGTACAGCAAGCGTACCTCCATTATACATACACTGTGACTGTACAGCAATCATACATCCATTATACATACACTGTACAGCAAGCATACCTCCATTATACATACCCTGTGACTGTACAGCAATCATACATCCATTATACATACACTGTACAGCAATCATACATCCATTATACATACACTGTACAGCAAGCATACCTCCATTATACATACACTGTACAGCAATCATACCTCCATTATACATACACTGTACAGCAATCATACCTCCATTATACATACACTGTACAGCAATCATACCTCCATTATACATACACTGTACAGCAAGCATACCTCCATTATACATACACTGTACAGCAAGCATACCTCCATTATACATACACTGTGACTGTACAGCAATCATACATCCATCATACATACACTGTACAGCAAGCATACCTCCATTATACATAAACTGTACAGCAATCATACATCCATTATACATACACTGTGACTGTACAGCAATCATACATCCATTATACATACACTGTGACTGAACAGCAAGCATACCTCCATTATACATACACTGACTGTACAGCAATCATACATCCATTATACATACACTATACAGCAAGCATACCTCCATTATACATACACTGTACAGCAAGCATACCTCCATTATACATACACTGTACAGCAAGCATACCTCCATTATACATACACTGTATAGCAATCATACCTCCATTATACATACACTGTACAGCAAGCATACCTCTATTATACATACACTGTACAGCAATCATACCTCCATTATACATACACTGTGACTGTACAGCAATCATACATCCAATCCATTAATAATGGATTGGATGTATGATTGTTGTACAGTCACAGACACAGTGTATGTATAATGGATGTATGATTGCTGTACAGTGTATGTATAATGGACAGGGCTGTCTTTAATTTTGATTGGACCCTGGGCAAGCAATTTTTTTGGGGGGCCCCCCGGTCCCCCACCCCCATCCCACACACACTCGGGATCAGTACAGGATCAGTAATGTAATGTATGTACACAGTGACCTCACCAGCAGAATAGTGAGTACAGCTCTGGAGAGAAGGTGTGTTCTGCTGAGCTCCAGAGTTTCCCAGAGAAGCAGTGATTTTCTTCCACCCCTCCCCAGGTGTGTGGCAGACACCTGGGTAGGTTTTCCTGCTATGGAGCCCCGGGAAGCTGGGGCTTCATCTTGCACCCCCCCCCCCCCCGTTCTCGGCTGGCGGGGTGTGCAAAGGAAAATGCAACAGCCAGTAGTCAGGATGGGGTGAGGAGATCCACCAGGGTCCACAGCCATGTGGGGCCCCCTCCCCGACCTCAGCTGGGAGCTGCAAAGCTTCCAGCAGAAGCTCATCCAGGCAGCGGAGTGGAAAGTCTGCATCATAGTTACATAGTTACAAAGTTACATAGTTAGTATGGTTGAAAAAAGACATACGTCCATCAAGTCCAACCAGGGGATTGAAGGGAAGGATGTAAGGGGATAAGGGAAAGGGATGTAGTTTTATAATTCTGCATAAGCTTTAATGTTATTTTGTTCCAGGAATGTATCTAACCCTGTTTTAAAGCTGTTAATTGTTCCTGCTGTGACCAGTTCCTGAGGTAGACCGTTCCATAAATTCACAGTCCTCACGGTAAAGAAGGCGTGCCGCCCCTTTAGACTAAACCTTTTCTTTTCCAGACGGAGGGAGTGCCCCCTCGTCCTTTGGGGGGGTTTAACCTGGAACAGTTTTTCTCCATATTTTTTGTATGGGCCATTAATATACTTATATACGTTTATCATATCCCCATATCCAGCCTGTTTCCTCAGAACCCCAGCAATGGGGGGTAAAGGGGCCCAAAGAATCCCTGGCCAGCTTTGGGTCCAAAATCCAGGCCAAGATGGCTCAGTATGAACAGCTCGGAAAACAACTAAGAGGCCTCAGAGAGGAGCTGAAGTTTGCAAGACTGTTGAGACCCAATTAGCTCCGAGCAGGCTATAACTACCCCTCCCCCTTACTACAATAATTAATTAAATAATAACTGACACAACAACAATTCAACTTTTCCGTGGGTGGGGATCGGCCACAGCTTTATTTATAAAATTACTTATATAAATAACAATTTAACTGTAACAAAGACACCGATTGGCTTCTTGCCAACCCGAGAGGTGCTGCCACACTATCCTGTGTGGAGGTCTACCCCGGGTTGACCCCGCTTTCACCGTCTTCTTACCGCCAAGCTGTGACTTACAATAAACAGAGATACAAAAAGGGAGGGAGGGAGGGCAAAACTCCGGGTCCTGGGCAGATTGAGGGGGGAAGGGAGGCACCACAGCTATAAATACCCAGGGGAGGGCCTTTGAAAGCCCGGGAAACTATTAGACCCCTGATTGGTGCACTCCTTCCCCCCCACCCATGGGACATACCACTATAGTTAGCAACAAGTTTTTACAGGCGGGGGAGGGGGCTAAAAAACATTGCCTGTATATTTCTTAACCCCTTAACTGCTCACCAGTCAGGGGGCAAGCTAGTTATGCACAGCTTGCCCCTCCAGACTGTTGAGACCCAATTAGCTCCGAGCTGGCTATAACTACCCCTCCCCCTTACTACAATAATTAATTAAATAATAACTGACACAACAACAATTCAACTTTTCCGTGGGTGGGGATCGGCCACAGCTTTATTTATAAAATTACTTATATAAATAACAATTTAACTGTAACAAAGACACCGATTGGCTTCTTGCCAACCCAAGAGGTGCTGCCACACTGTCCTGTGTGGAGGTCTACCCCGGGTTGACCCCGCTTTCACCGTCTTCACCGTCCACCCAAGAGATACTGGATAGCCAACACCTGGGGCCAACTCAGCCCCCCGAACACACCCAACACATTTCCTCTCCAGGAAAGTCGCCCAACACATTTCCTCTCCAGGAAAGTCGCCCAACACATTTCCTCTCCAGGAAATTCTCCCAACACATAACCTCTCCAGGAAATCCGAGGTACCTGCCGCCAGGTCCTATGTTTTTGCATTTTATTTTATTTTTTGTAATTTTTATTTTTTTTGTATTCACTAACTCTTGTGTGAACTCATTTCTCATTTCTCGCCCATACACCGAAGAGTGCCGCAGCACTCGCACCACCTTGCGGAAAGCCGCTCGCAAAACAAAAACACATGTGGGAAACATCAAACTGGGCGAAAATAGCAACGCAACAAGCAGATCGCCCGCGCCCCACGCGCTGCGCTACCCTCTCCGGAAACTGAGCCCTCTCCGCCGACACCGACACAAAAAGAGAGCGAATCCCAAACTCGCAACACCCCCTCCTACAAAGAGAAGCCAAAACCCAAAACAGACAATCGAGGGCGGGGAGCATAAAAGAAAAAGAGGTGGGGGGGGAGGCCCCCACCGCAGTCCAATCAACAATAGGACGACAACAGGAAAAAACAGTCATTCGTGGACCCTCATGCAGCACAAGCTGTGTGTCCCAGATCGCCTAAGCAATCTCGGACCGACGGACCTGAAAACGCACAAAATAGGCACCCAAAAAACACATCAGACACCCAAGTGTCATGGAAGGAGACGAGGAGAAAGAAAGTGCCCCATCCACCTAGCCCCGAAAAAAGCCAGCGCAAAACCTCGGATCAGAAAAAACGACGCAAAAGCGACAACCAAAAATCCGACCCACAGCCGCCACCAAGCGACCCAAAAACTGATAGGAAAAAATGGTCGCCGACAGCAAGGCCACCCGCTCACGGGCCCAGCCCCTAGGTATACACCAACATCCCACCAACCGCAAAGCAGAAAAGAAAAATCACCCCCCGTCATGCGGCAACCTCACCCCACTGGATCGCAGCACAGTGGGAAAGCACCCTTTTTTTTTTTTTTGCACTGAGTAGTAGGTGATTCACATGAACAGGTGAAGATACCCAGCGTCACATACTAAGAATGTTAATTGGATACATGCAGAATACAGCCCAAATCTCGAACGTCCTTGGATAGGAGACACAGCAGTTAACTTATTTTATCACAGCCTATCAAAACGAAATAGGAAGTCAAACAGCAGAACCTTGTAGGTACAAAAAACAAAACCCCTATCCACAGACACACTTGGAACCTTCGGGACCCTCCTTGACTGTAGACATCCCGGCCTCCACACCAACCCCAACTACTCGCAAGCGCCTCACCGTGAGTGCGACCAAGTCGCAGGAGCCACTAAAGCGGACCAAGAAATACACCAATCTCCACGATGACCCACAGGCCGAAAATTTAACCACAACTGTATCACTCAGTCCTACCCCGGGACCCGAACCCGAGGTGGTCTCCCATTCCACAGCCACATGAGCAAACCTTCCGACTCCACCCGAGGGAGCAACCTCCGGAACCACTGCCAGAGAACGGGACAAAGCGTCAACACCCAATACCGACCCCAGGGAGTACAGCCGCAAAATAAACCTTATCTCCAAACAGCGAAGCACTAGGTGCAACAAGCCGAGCGCAGGAAGAAAGCCGAAAGAAAGAAATAATAACAGTGACAACGCCCCAAATGTCAGACCGACAAAACGCCCCCGATCACTCAAATCACACCCAAAAAAGAAAAGCATCACCAAATTATAGCGCAATCAAGCACAGGGGCCACGCCAACCCACACAGTACCGTTACAATCCTAGAACATGAACTGCTGAAGCAAGCACCCAAAGTCCCACAACCAACACCAAAGGAAAAAGCACAAACAAAAAACCCAAGCATGGCAGAAACCCACTGACTACCAAGACACCCAGTAGTAAACCACCCTGCAGCACCACTGGAAAACCAAAACACCACACCAACAACCAACCAAACCAGCCACACCCGGGAACAGAGCGAGCTCTCCATGAGCTGCAACGGGGGACTGAAAGCAGGCCTGTCCACTGCATCACGCCTGAAAAAAACCCAACCAACCGGAACGTCAGCCCTTAGTGCACCAGGGGCACATATGCGGGGGCACAGATACCACACACCCTCGGCGGCCAGAGACAACCTGCAGGAAAAAACTCCGCCCTGAACCACATTCCACGTGGAACATTCAGTAAACCAGCAAGGACCGGAACCGGGGCACATAGCGAGCCCTGAAGAAACCAAAACAGAGAAAACGCAATTACTCCCTGACCATAGGAAAGCAGCAAACCAAGGCCAACAAGGCATGCGGAAGACATGCTAATCTCCTCAAAATCGTTCCAATTTTAACATACATGCTGCCGAAGCGAGCACAAAATATGGACGCTTCACAAATTTGCATGTCAGCCTTGCAGCAACAAACCACACCCCAACAAGTGTAGAGCACAGGAGAATCACCCTCCGGAATACCACCACGAACAGAAGAAACCACACAGGCAAGACAAACGGAGACACAAGCAAAACCTACCCCCAGAGACTCAAGCGAAACCTACCCTCCGCCACATCAGCCAAAGCACCCAGCACGACATACAGGAGTCCCATGCCTACATGAGATTGGGCGAAACAGGAAAAAACAGCAGACAAATATACTAGGACAATGGAGCAGCGGAGAGAGACTACAACTTAAGATGGAGAGATAAACCAAACAAAGGGGGAGAAAACCCAAAGAAACAAAACCGTGACTGGGTGGCAGCCACCGATTCAGGAAAAGGAACATGCCTACGGGAGCTAAGTCAGCAAAACCCCGGCCACCTAGAGCGTAAGGCCAAAAGACCACACACCCAAGCGCGCACCGCAGAAAATGATACCCTACCAAAGCACCCCGTCAAGAAGAGACGTACCCAACTCACAACCAGAGACCAACACAGATATACACCCATATCCGAGACCCAAACTCAACAAACACACGGGAACAAAAGGACGAACACTACACAGACGTAGCAATAAGCACACAAACCAGGGAAGGGGCAAAGCCCCACATCAGAAGACTCACCAATTCCAGAAAATGGAGAAGCACAACAGAGGGAGGAACCACTTCACCACCGCCGCAGGCGTGGGACAAGGCACGCTGGAGACCGCCGGGTCGCGGGCACTCGGCCGCCGCACGGAACGGCGCCGGAAACCACGCCGGGAAAACAGCAGTAGAGGACTCCGAGGGAGAACCCTGCGGGAAGAACCGAAACACCTACTCCCCGCAGGTGAACAGAAGGCCCAAAAAACACCGCCTGTGCCGCCCCCCAGGACCAGAGCGAGAGCGGCGACAAATACGTCTATGCCCCCATCCGGCCCCAGAGGGGGGAAGAGCAACACGAAATCAGGGGAGCACTCCCTACCCCTCCACGGGGGGCATTGGAGAGGCAGGAGGAAGGAGGACAGCAGTGGCAGCAGTGGGGGAAGGGGGGGGGTTGGGAACTCGGGGCAGAGAGGTGATGGGGAGGCGTGGGGGGGGCGCAATGGATGCAAGAACCATGGGGAGCACTGGAAGAGCACGAGGAAAAAGGGGGAGGGGCAGCAGCAGCAGTGGGCAGGGGGGGAGTGCTAGTGTGGTGGGGGTAAGGAGCCGGGCAATGGAGTGGGGACGGTATGAGTGCTCATATAGTTGGCGTTGTGATCTGAAGCTGTCCGCAGTACCATTGTCGTTTCGATCAGAGTTTGAGATCGCAGTTTTTCATATTTACGGTATAAAAAGGGGTCAAAAATACGCTATTTTGGACTGTGAAATTTATTTATTCAAGTAATATTACTTATTTATGTATTTTATTCATTAATTAATAAATTTGTAATGTTTTTTTTTTTTTTTTTTTTTTATATTATACACGTACGCCATAGACGGAGCGCCTTAAATGACTATATTTATTAATTAATTTATTTATTTTTTTATACTACGGACATGTAGGCACGTGGCGATACCACACGTGTATGTTGTTGTAATATACAGTATTTTATGTATTATTATTTTATTTATAGATTTTAATTTTTTATCATTACTATTATGGTATTTTTCTTTTCTTTTCTTTTTCTTTTTTTTTTTTATTATTAATTTTTATTTTTTATTTTATTTTATGATGTGGAAAAGGGGGGTGATCAAACGTGTAAAATTGCAAGGGTTAAAAGATCTTTATTAACTTAACTATTCAAATACTTCAACAGTTTTTTTTTTTTTTTTGCAATGCTATAGCTCCCCTAGGAGCTATAACACTGCACACACTGAACCTGACACCGATCACTTGCCATGTAGTAACATGGCAATGATCGGTGTTATCAATGATTGATTGCTCAAGCCTGAATTTCAGGCTTGGAGCAATCAATTGAGGAGCGGACGCGCAGGAGGCAGGTGAGTGACCCTCCTGCTGCGTCCCAGCTGATCGGGACATCGCGATTTTATCGCGATGGTCCCAATCAGCCCGCTGAGCAGCCGGGATGCGTTCAATTACATTTTCAGACGCGGCGATGACTTTGATCGCCGCGTCTGAAAAGGTGATGCCGGACATCTGCCAGATCGGCGATGTCCGGCATTATCAGGGGTCCTGGTCGCTAATAGCAACTGGGACCCAACAGCTATAATGCGCGCTCACTATGTGAGCGCGGATTATAGCTGGGGACGCGCAAATGGACGTTAATAAACGTCCATTTGCGCAAACGTTAAAGGGGGTTAAAACAGCAGCAGCCACCCAGGGGCCGCCACCTCCAGAGCGGAGGGGACAAACAGGCGGGAGGGGGGGTTATGGTAAGGACCGCAACAGGGGGGGGGAGGCAGACGAAGGGGACCGCAACAGGGGGGAAAAAAGAGACGGACGGGGCAAGTAGGTAATCAGAGCCTGCTCCAGGAGCACCCAGGAGAGAGGGATCAAAGTACAGGCAGGGGAGAGGGCAAAAGAACGGGACAGGGCTCAAAGGGATTACAGTGGGAAAGGAGGGCAGGACTGATAAGAGGTCCGCCAGCCTCCTGAACCCGCCAAGGGTGCAACAGGAGGGGAGGCCAGCTCAGCCACAAGGGAGCATGCCAGCCCTCACCCATCTGCTCCATCCAGGCCACAAATAAGGGGCAGACACATACCAGCCAGCAGTCAAAACTCCGGGTCCTGGGCAGATTGAGGGGGAAAGGGAGGCACCACAGCTATAAATACCCAGGGGAGGGCCCCTGAAAGCCCGGGAAACTATTAGACCCCTGATTGGTGCACTCCTTCCCCCCCACCCATGGGACATACCACTATAGTTAGCAACAAGTTTTTACAGGCGGGGGAGGGGGCTAAAAAACATTGCCTGTATATTTCTTAACCCCTTAACTGCTCACCAGTCAGGGGGCAAGCTAGTTATGCACAGCTTGCCCCTCCAGCTACCAAGCAAACAATGCAGCAAAGACCAAGAGGGCAGCATTTTCCACCAAGGTGAGAGCTCTGAAGAAACAGGTGGATGAGATTGTTAGGCTGAGATCGGACATTGTGGAGGGAGGTGGTATACTCAGCGAGAGACTTGTGAACAAGGATCGTTTCTCCAGCATGAAGGTCTCAGGACAAGTGAGTAACCAAGATGACTGCCAGAGTGAGGAGGAAGAGATGGAGGGAGGTGAGGAGGGGGATTAGAGTGAGGGGGATATGGATACTGGACCTGTGTGTACCACCACTACTGTTACCCCAGACCCCCCACTTACCCTCAGTGAGGACTATGTAAACCCGGCTCAGGTGGCCTTACCTCCCTCCAGTGAGGAGGATGATGATGATGATGACGGCAGTGACTGCAGTGATGGAAGCGGCTTGGCAGATGGGGGTCTCCTGCGGGCAATTGTTATGCAGGAGTCCCCCACCCGTCTGGAAAACTTTTCCTTCGGGGATGATTTGGGCCCAGAGGAGAAGGGAAAGAAGAAGAAGAAAGGAAAGGGCAAGAAGAGGAAGAAGACACAAGGAGTTAAGTTTGTCTTTTCTCCCTTCCAGCAGTCTGGGTCGGCTGAAAAGGGTGCTGGGTCCCCCAATCTGCCAGACCCCGTTTCTGTAGTGGAGCGGGGCCAGCATGGGGGATACAGTAGCGCACCCAAAATGGCCGCGGGTGCTATAGAAAAAAAAGGGCACCCTCCTGTGAGGGGGGAGGGTGTCCAGGCACCGGAAAATGGCGGCAGATTCACCCGTTCGGGGGGCGGTCCCCTGGTTGAAGTGGGCGGTACAGGTCCTGGCACCGCAGGGCACTCTCCTGTGAGGGGGGGGGGGGAGTGTCCGGGCGCTGGACCTTGTTGGTTCAGGGGGCGGTCCCCTAGGTGGCGTGGTTGATACTGGTTCTGGCGCCAGGGGGCACTCCGCTATAAAGTGGGAGGTTCCCTGCACATCAGCTGTAGCGGGAGTTAGTCCGGAGGGACAGTCTTTTTGTGAGGGGGAGTGGCCACCCATTTCAGAGGCGGAGCCTGTGTCTGCACCCAAAGACACAGGAAGAAAGAACTATGCAGCACCAATCCTGAAACCGGCAACCCTTAAACATGAAGCAAAAGACCCAGCCAGCCCAGTCTGTAACACTCCAAGGGAGAGTGAACGCAAGAGTGAAAGTGAAAGGAAAAATGTGAATAAAAATGGTAATGTGCAGAATGTGAGTTATAGTGGTGTGCATGGGAGGAGTTGTGGTAGCAGTGTTGATGAGGGGGGTGCAAGTAGTGTGCAAGAGGGGGGTGCAAGTAGTGTGCAAGAGAGGGGTGCAAGTAGTGTGCAAGAGAGGGGTGCTAGAGGAGTGCAAGAGAGGGGTGCAAGTGTAGTCCAAGAGAGGGGTGCTAGTGAAATACAGGTGAGGAGTGGTAGTGGAATGACAGAGAGAGGTGTTATGGCTGTTAAGAATAAGGGTCCAGGTTTGGCCTCTGGGTCAGTTCCTGGTTCGACTGCCCCCCCGGTAGTGGCTGCTTCTCAGAGAAGCTATGCCAGCGTCACTGCCGGGGGATCAGGGGGATCCCCATCTCCGTCTGGCTCTGGGGGTCACTTGCAACAGCGCCTCCTGGAGGCTCTACGTAGGGGAGACAGGTCAATCCATGTAGAGGGGAGGGGTGAGGTTGACCTGTCTTTTTGGATAGAAAGACATGGCTTAGGCGCCTTCCGAGAACAAAACGGGGAGGTGGTCTGGTCCCTCCCGACATCCGGCCAGGAAAGTGGCCGTAGGAATGTGGTCCGTTTAGTGTGGAGGGGCGAAGATGCGCGTCCGCCTCGGGGTAAGGTGGTTGAGCTCCTCCTCCGGATGGAATTCAGGGCAAGTGACATCTTTGCCCTGATCCACCCCTATGGTACTTCCGAGTTTGACATCAGCTTTGTTCGGCCAGAGGGTCTGGAACTTTTCTGGTCGAATTATGAGGTGGTGAAAAGCGAGCCCGGCTGGCGGGATTTCGCCGTAAAGGCGATATCCCGTCAGAATCTGGCCAAGAAAGTGACCGTTTTGACACGTAACGAGTCACTATCTTGCTATGACATTATGACCTGGCTTAGCCGATATGGGGATGTGACGGACATGCCAAAAAAGAACTATGACGAACATGGGATCTGGTCTGGGGCCTGGACGTTTTCCGTCAAACTGAAGCGTTCGGGGAGCACTGTTGCCCACATCCCATCAGCTGCTTTTCTTGGGAGAGACAGAATCCAAGTTTTCTACCAGGGGCAGCCCAAGGTCTGTCACAGGTGTGGCAGCCCCACTCACTTTAGCGCAGCCTGTACCGTGCAGGTCTGTGCACTGTGCGGTGGGGTAGGTCATCTTGCCGCATCCTGTAGGCAGATCAGGTGTCATCTGTGTGGTGTCTTAGGACACCCTTTCAGCCGTTGTCCTAGCGCCTTTGCCCGTGCGACGGTCACCTTGGCTGGGGAGAGCAGTAACGTTGCCTCAGCTGGGGAGGGCACGGGTGCGGGTGAAGGTGCAACAGGGTCAGTGAAGAGGAAAAGTCCCGCCAGGCTGAGGCGGGAGGCTAATCGGAGAAGGAGCAGGGAACTGGAGAGTTCCCATGTGGCAGGGGTAGCTTCTGGCCCTGCTCCTGAGGTTAGTCCTGAAACTGCTGAGACCCTGGGGGAGAATGTGCTGGAAGAGGAAATGGGGAGAATCTGTAAAGAAGAGGGCAGCAAGGCCGATCTTTCCGATTCCTCCCACTGTGAAAGTGTGGATGAGGAGGGTGAAGAGAGGCCAAAAAAGAAGGGCAGTAAAGGGAGAAAGAAGAGGTCGGAGCCCTCTAGTCCCCGTGCTGCGGACCAGGTCCCAAGCGGAAGCTTACCTGCCCCCCCTCTGATTGATCTGTCTAACCGGTACTCTGTCCTTGAAGACATCTCCTCCCCCTCCTTGAAGGGGGGGGGTCAGGGATGGAGTGCCTGAAGTGGGGGAGCCTCCAGGGGGAACTGGGCCCTGTCCTGATGGGGCAATTTCCGCAGGGGATGGGGCCAAATCGGAGCCAGGCGGAGATGGGGATTATAAAATGGACCAGTCAGAATCAAAAAAACGGTCCAAAGACAAGGAAGCCTCCTCATCTGGGGATGAGGGGGTAAAGAAGAAACAAAAATGAGGGGGTTAGGGCCGTCTATCTCAATCACCCATGATGGCGGCACTCACCCCATTGACACTGGCATCTATTAACTGTGCCAGTATAAAGTCTGATACGGCTAGATTCGCAGCCTTTGATTTTCTCGGCCGTGTTGAAGCCGATATTTTGTATCTGCAGGAGACCAGGTTGTCAGATCTTGCCTCTCTGGTAAAAGCCAGGAGAGAGTGGAGGCGTGGCCCCTCCCACTGGTCTCTTGCGGCTGAGCCGTATAGTGGGGTGGCGGTCCTTTTTACCGCTCCTGTTGAATGCAGACGGGTTATTGAGTTAGAAATGGGGAGGTGCCTGATCTTAGATGTCCTCATGAAGGGGCAAGAGCTCCGGCTTATTAACATCTACGCCCCACAAACCAAGTGGGGCCGCAAAGATCTCTTTATGAGGATTAAGCCCTTTCTTTTTACAAGCCGACAGGTGATCTTTGGAGGGGATTTCAATACTGTCAAAAGGTCCCAAGATAGGAGAGGCTCCAATGATCGGTTGGCTTATGATAGCATAGCTCTCAATAGCATAGTTAGGGTAGCTCGCCTAGAGGACGCCCACATCCGGAGCCCCTCAGGCCACGCGGGTTTCACCTATCATCGAGGTAGCTGCAGGTCTAGAATAGACAGGTTTTATTTGAAGGAGGAAGCTGTCTCTTCTGCAGTGTCCGTGGTTGAGGTGGAGTTCTCCGATCACTGTATGATTTTGTTTTCCCTGAATGTTTCAGAGACCTCTCGGATGGGTAAAGGTTATTGGAAGCTGAATTCGTCCCTCCTGGAGGAAGCAGAGGTAAGACAGTCCTTTGAGGATTTTCTTCAGAGTCAGGTACCTTTACTGGGCCTATGTAGTAGTAAGTCAGAGTGGTGGGAGATATTCAAGAAGCGGGTTGCGGGGTTCTTCCGCCAGCTCTCGAGCCTCAGGTCCCTGAATAGGTATCGCCTGTATCAGGGACTGAGGAGGAAACTCGAGCTTCTCGTCTCGACTGGAGGTAGCCGGGAGGATATCTCCAGAGTGAAGTCCTTGCTGATGAGGTGTCAGTACGATAGGCACGCATCTTTGGTTTTTGAGAGGGATTTCGGGAAGTACCGCTCGCCCGACCCTTACAGAAACTGTAAGATGTCAGTGAGTAGTAAAGTCATTTCAGGACTGATTGATAGTACAGGATCTCTGAATCGGTCCAGATCAGGGATCTTGGAGGTCGTCAGATCCTTCTACTCGCATCTCTTGGGAAGGAAGGATCTAGATCGAGACGGGATGTCGGCTTTCCTGGCTGAAACCATTCCTGAGCCAGGGGTAGACCCCTCTCTTGATGTTTTGGCAAAAAAAATCAGGGAAGAGGAAGTGAGACTGGCGATTGAGGGGCTTGCCCCCAAAAAGTCACCAGGTCCGGATGGCTTAACATCCGAGTGGTACAAGACCTTTAAGGAGTCTTTAGCTCCCCTCTTGACTGAGGTATTCAATGAGTGTCTCTCCTCGGGCACTCTGCCGAAGTCAATGAGGAGGTCAGCCCTGATTCTTCTCTCAAAGGGTAAAGATCCCAGCCATATTGAGAATTGGAGGCCCATAGCTCTTCTCAATACGGACAGGAAGCTTCTGGCAGAGATACTGTTTAATCGGCTGGTGAAGTTTGCACCCCGGCTCCTTTCGGGGGCCCAGCACTGCTCTGTTCCAGGCCAAAGCACCTTAAGTGCTGTTCTCGGTGTCCGGGAGGCAGTGGAGCGGAGTAGTGCAGGTCTCTGGAAGGGGTACTTGCTGTCCCTGGATCAGGCCAAAGCATTTGATCGGGTGAACCACGAGTACCTCTGGTCCGTCCTCCTGAGATATGGCTTACCGTGTGCTTTTATTAATTGGCTTAAGACCTTATATGCAGGGGCAGAGAGTTTCCCGCTGGTGAACGGGTGGTCTGGCCGCTCTTTTGAGGTGGGGTCCGGAGTCCGTCAGGGTTGTCCTTTGAGCCCGCTTTTATACGTGTTCGCAATTGATCCCTACGTCCGGAGGGTAGATTGTGGGCCGTTGGCGGGAGTCGGGATGAGTCTGGCGGAACTGGATGTCACCCAGAGAGTGGTGGCGTACGCTGATGATGTCACCATTTTCGTTTCCTCGAGAGAGGAGGTCGATGTGGTGATGTCGGAGGTGGAACGCTACTCGGAGGCATCCGGGTCTAAGATCAACCGGGATAAGTGTGAAAGTCTCTGGCTGGGAGGGGGAGATCCCACTTTTGATCTCCCGGACACCCTCCCAGGGCCCCAAGACTCAGCAAAAATTCAGGGCATCACATTCGGCCAGGATGATTATCCCACCAAAAACTGGGATGGTAAGCTACAGGATGCCACTCATAGGGTGGATCAGTGGAAGGGTTGGTCTATGACCCTCAGGGAAAGGGTACACCTGATCAAATCGTATCCTGCTCCCCTTGTTTATCTATCTTGGCAGTGTATGTATCTTGCCAGATGCCTACTACACTAGGATCTACAGCCTGTTTTTCCAACTGTTATGGGGGAACAGGATGAACCTAGTCAAGAGAGAGGTTCCGTACCGCACAAGGAGACTAGGGGGTTTATCTATGGTAAACCCTGTGGTGTTCTTAACGAACACCTTCTTGAAAGCCAACATTGCAAACCTCTGGTCAGAGAGGGCTCCTCCGTGGGTACTCTCCTGCAGGGAATGGTTTCGGCCTTTCTTCCAGGAATGGGAGACAGGAGGGCAAGTGAAGGACCTCCGTACGCCCCATGGGCATCTTCCGGCTTACGCTACCCCGACTCTGAAGGCGATACGTCGGTGGGGTCTGGGAGTGTGGGAGATCAGGACCCAGTCAAGGCAGTTCCTTGACAAACGGGTTCTGTTGACCCACTTCCAGAAGCCTCTGGCGCTCAGGGACTGCACAGGTCGGGATCTGAGGGTGGGGTTGTATCTCTTAAATATGAAAAGGATCCCCCAGAAGTTTTGGGACTTGGCCTGGCGCTGCTTTCAGGGGAAGCTATATGTGAGGGACAATTTGAAGTGCAGGAGATCTGATGACCGGGGATGTCCCCGAGAAGAGTGCGGGGACATGCTGGAAAGCATGGACCATTTCCTGCTTCATTGTCCCTTTAATATAAGGGTCTACAACCGGGTGGGCGCTTCCATCGGCTGGAGTCAACTAGGGTCAGTTTATCTTTAGGGATAATGGTAGGGTGAGAGGTAGGGTGCAGTTAGGGAAAGAATATACATTTTGTATGTATCAGGATTGCCTTCCTTCTTCCTGGTGGTGGGCTAATGCATGTGCACCCTAGCTTTTTGTTTTGTTTTCAGATGCTATGGTTATGAAGGGCTTACAGGCACCGAACTTGGGCCTAAAGTGGGTTGTATTGTTTGCTTATGTATGTTAAAGCTGGTAATGGTTAAGTTGGTTGGGAGGAGTTCTAGGTTGGGAGGGTATATTTGTGGGTGGTGGTGGTCTTTTCTTTTGGTGGACCTGGCATGGGTCAGTTGTGGACTGGACATTGAGGACTATGAACTGTATGGAAAAAACTCTGACCCATGTACAGGAGGGCGGGTGGTGTGGGTGAAGGGTCAGTTTACTGTAGAATGTTCTTTTATATTTGTAGGTGTGTTTTATGTTTATTTACAGGTGTATATAGTTTGTGTATAGTATTGTACATAGTAGTGTATATAGTTAGTTATGTATATAGTATGTATAATGTTATGTTATAAAAAAAAATTTTTTTTAAGTATATAGTATTTATAGTAGAGATAGACATGGCAGTCGAACCAGTTTTGTTTTTGTAGTAATGTTTCTTTAGTATCCCGTTGTGGATTTATTTTCTTTGGTTTATATATGTAGTATGTAGTAAAGATGTGTGTAAGCATGTGTGTATTGTGTTTTCTGTGATATTTTCCCGAGTTTGGGTATTTTGAGTTGAATTTAATTTATTTATTTATTTATTTTTGGTTTCTTGGTTAAATGTAGTTAATATATGGATATATATGTGTGCATGTGTGAGTGTGGTATAGTGTTGTTATTATTATTATAATTATTATTATTATTTTAAAAAAAAAACATGGTGTGCAGTGTGAGTGCTTGTTGTGTTTTCTATTTGTAATGTATGATTTTTCCCGAGTTTGGGTGTTTTGAGTTAAAGCGAAATAGTGCTATATTTATGTTTCTTATGAGTGTGTTGTTTGGCTATGAAAGGTGTAGTTATAATATTTCTAGTTCTAGTAGGAAAGCTGGGCTAGCCGGTTAGGCAGGATTTTTGTTCTTTTATTTAAATGTAAAGTTTGGGTTTATGTTATTTCATGTTGTTGTTTTCCGTTATGGCAAAGTTGTGCTGGTTTATGTTTTGTTATGATTTGTATTTTTCTAATAAAAGATTTACAGGATATAACTCAGGATCAGTACAGGATAAGTAATGTATGTACACAGTGACCTCACCAGCAGAATAGTGAGTACAGCTCTTTAGAATAATACAGGATATAACTCAGGATCAGTACAGGATAAGTAATGTAATATATGTACATAGTGACCTCACCAGCAGAATAGTGAGTACAGCTCTTTAGAATAATACAGGATATAACTCAGGATCAGTACAGGATACGTACGGGGGAGGGGATTATCAGATTATGCAAGTGAGGGGAGGATACCCCCGGCGGTGGGTCCCTTGCTGCGGCCTTGATCCTGGAAGCGGCCGTGTGGGGACTGAGAGGAGCGGGAGACTCTCTATGCTCCGCTCTTCTCTATGATGCCGCCCGTGACGTTGCACCACACGTCACGTCACGTGACCATCTCCCAGACAGCCATTGCGGTACTGGCTGCCTGGGAATGAGTGACGGCGGCGGCGAACATAAAAAGGTAGCGTGCGGCGCAAACCTGCCCCCCCGCCCACTCCTACTAACATTTTGGCCGGGCCCCTGACGCCTGGCCCGCCAGCCTTTATCAGCTTTATGGGGCAAAAGGGGAGAGCTGCTTTTGGGCCCCCAGGAATTACAGGGCCCGGTGCAGCTGCCCCTTTTGCTCCACACCCGGCACACCCTGTGCGCACGCCTATGAGTGTACATGGGTGACAGAGGGGTGTAGAGGAGTGTACATGAGTGACAGAGGGGTGTAGAGGAGTGTACATGGGTGACAGAGGGGTATAGAGGAGTGTACATGGGTGACAGATGGGTGTACATGGGTGACAGAGGGTTGTAGAGAAGTGTAAATGGGTGACAGGGGTGTAGAGAGGTGTACAAGGGTGATAGATGGGTGTAGAAGAGTGAACATGGGTGACGGGGGCATAGGGGTGACAGAGGGGTGGACAGGGGGTGGACATGGGTGACAGGAGGGTGGAGAGGGGAGACAGGGGGTCAGAGGGGTGGACAAGGGGGTAATAGAGGGACAGGAGTGACAGAGGGGTGGACTGGGGTAACAAAGGGACAGATGGGTGAACAGGAGGGTGGACATGGGTGACAGAGTGGGGGTGGACATGGGTGACGGGGGGTGGACATGGGTGACGGGGAGGATTACATGGGTGACGGGGGAGGGATTACATGGGTGACGGGGGAGGGATTACATGGGTGACGGGGGAGGGATTACATGGGTGACAGGGAGGGTGGACATGGGTGACAGGGAGGGTGGACATGGGTGACAGGGAGGGTGGACATGGGTGACAGGGAGGGTGGACATGGGTGACAGGGGCGTTGGACATGGGTGACAGGGAGGGATTACATGGGTGACAGGGAGGGATTACATGGGTGACAGGGAGGGATTACATGGGTGACAGGGAGGGATTACATGGGTGACAGGGAGGGATTACATGGGTGACAGGGAGGGATTACATGGGTGACAGGGAGGGATTACATGGGTGACAGGGAGGGATTACATGGGTGACTGAGGGGTGGACATGGGTGACTGAGGGGGTGGACATGGGTGACAGGGGGGGTGGACATGGGTGACAGAGGGGTGTACATGGGTGACAGGTGTGTAGAGGAGTGTACATGGGTGGCAGAGGGGTACAGAGGAGTGTACATGGGTGACAGATGGGTGTACATGGGTGACAGAGGGTTGTAGAGAAGTGTAAATGGGTGTCAGAGGGGTGTAGAGAGGTGTACAAGGGTGATAGATGGGTGTAGAAGAGTGAACATGGGTGACGGGGGCATAGGGGTGACAGAGGGGTGGACAGGGGGTGGACATGGGTGACAGGAGGGTGGAGAGGGGAGACGGGGTCAGAGGGGTGGACAAGGGGGTAAAAGAGGGACAGGAGTGACAGAGAAGGGTGGACTGGGGTAACAAAGGGACAGATGGGTGAACAGGAGGGTGGACATGGGTGACAGAGTGGGGGTGGACATGGGTGACAGGGGGTGGACATGGGTGACGGGGGGGATTACATGGGTGACGGGGGAGGGATTACATGGGTGACGGGGGAGGGATTACATGGGTGACAGGGAGGGTGGACATGGGTGACAGGGAGGGTGGACATGGGTGACAGGGAGGGTGGACATGGGTGACAGGGAGGAAGGACATGGGTGACAGGGGGGGTGGACATGGGTGACAGGGGGGGTGGACATGGGTGACAGGGGGGGTGGATATGGGTGACAGGGGGGGTGGACATGGGTGACAGGGGGGTGGACATGGGTGACAGGGAGGGATAACATGGGTGACGGGGAGGGATTATATGGGTGACAGGGAGGGATTACATGGGTGACAGGGAGGGATTACATGGGTGACTGAGGGGGTGGACATGGGTGACTGAGGGGGTGGACATGGGTGACAGGGAGGGATTACATGGGTGACAGGGAGGGATTACATGGGTGACGGGGGGGTGGACATGGGTGACTGGGGGGGTGGACATGGGTGACTGGGGGGGTGGACATGGGTGACTGGGGGGGTGGATATGGGTGACAGGGAGGGTGGACATGGGTGACAAGGAGGGTGGAAATGGGTGACAGGGAGGGTGGAAATGGGTGACAGGGGGGGTGGACATGGGTGACAGGGGGGGTGGACATGGGTGACTTGGGGGGTGGACATGGGTGACTTGGGGGGTGGACATGGGTGACTGGGGGGGTGCACATGGGTGACTGGAGGGTGGACATGGGTGACAGGGAGGGTGGACATGGATGACAGGGGGGGATTACATGGGTGACATGGAGGGATTACATGGGTGACAGGGAGGGATTACATGGGTGATAGAGATGGACAGGGAGGTAAACAAGGCAGATATGGCTGACAGGGGGGGGTGGACATGGGTGATAGAGATGGACAGGGAGGTAAACAAGGCAGACATGGCTGACAGGGGGGGTGGACATGAGTGACGGGGTCGGGGGGGAGGGGTAGAGTGTGGACCTGGGTGACGGTGGGGGGATTTAGACAGGGTTGAGAAGGTGAACAGAGGGGTGGAAAGGGTACGGTACCTTAAGCAAGCCGGCCCGCACAGCTTGCAGTTCCACAGGAGGCACGGGAAGTACGGCGCTGGTGCAGCTCGTTCCGCCCCAGGGCACCATATCCGGCTCACTGCGCCGCAAGGGAGAGGGGGACGGAGGGGGACACAGGAGACGGAGAGTGAAGGAGGGGGATGCGGGGGACACAGGGAACAGATGGGGAAGGAGGGGAACACGGGTCACGCGGCAGACGCAGGGGACGGAGGGGAACACAGGAAACGCAGGAGATAGAGGGGGACGCTGTGTGCGCAGTGCGCACGCAGACTTCCCTTCCCCCCTGCGCCGTCAGGCCGGGGCGGGACATTTAAAAAAAAATAATAGTAAAAAATAAAAAAAATCACGGCAAAATCCAGCGGCACCACGGGCAGTGCTGAACGGCACACACGTGTGCCGCGGCACCGCGGTTGGGAATCACTGCTATATACTGACCCCCATATATATGAATGTATACTATATACTGACCACATATATATGAATGTATACTATATACTGACCCCCGTATATATGAATGTATACTATATACTGACCCCCATATATGAATGTATATTATATACTGACCCCCATATATATGAATGTATACTATATACTGACCCCCATATATATGAATGTATATTATATACTGAAACCCCATATATATGAATGTATACTATATACTGACCCCCATATATATGAATGTATATTATATACTGACCACATATATATGAATGTATACTAAATACTGACCCCCGTATATATGAATGTATACTATATACTGACCCCCATAT
The DNA here is from genome assembly GCF_029499605.1 of Hyla sarda. Classification (NCBI taxonomy): domain Eukaryota; kingdom Metazoa; phylum Chordata; class Amphibia; order Anura; family Hylidae; genus Hyla; species Hyla sarda. The sequence goes on along the minus strand of NW_026609024.1, from coordinate 14,080 downwards.
ATGAATGTATATTATACACTGACCCCTATATATATGAATGTATACTATATACTGACCACATATATATGAATGTATACTATATACTGACCCCATATATATGAATGTATACTATATACTAACCCCCATATATGAATGTATACTATATACTGACCCCCATATATATGAATGTATACTTTATACTGACCCCATATATATGAATGTATACTATATACTGACCCCCATATATATGAATGTATACTATATACTGACCCCCATATATATGAATGTTTACTATATACTGACCACACATATGAATGTATACTATATACTGACCCCCATATATATGAATGTATACTATATACTGACCCCCATATATATGAATGTATACTATATACTGACCCCCATATATGAATGTATACTATATACTGACCACACATATGAATGTATACTATATACTGACCCCCATATATATGAATGTATACTATATACTGACCCCCATATATATGAATGTATACTATATACTGACCCCCATATATGAATGTATACTATATACTGACCCCCATATATATGAATGTATACTATATACTTACCCCCATATATATGAATGTATACTATATATTGACCACATATATGAATGTTTACTATATACTTAGCAACCAATCACATCGCTTCTTTCATTTTTGAATAGGCCTCTGAAAAATGAAAGAAGCAATTTGATTGGTTGCTATGGGCAACTCAGCAGCTTTTCCAGGAAAGTAAAGTTTAACCACAACACTGTAACACTGTCCACCCTGGGACTCGAACCAGTGACGGTTTCCCATCCCACTGTACTGCCGAGACGGTCCTGCTTATCTTACATGCAGTGAGATCCCCATAGACCACAATTAGCCTATTGGTTTTATTGGGCAAAAAATCACAGAGTTGATGCACTAGTCACAGTTCTCTATACCATTAATGAAGGGAGGGCTCAATATTCGCAAATTTGCGCATATGCGCACAAATTTTCACATATGCGCAAAAAAAGCGAATATTCGTAATTATGAATATATAGTGCTATATTTGCAATATTTGCAAATTCGCGAATATGCTATATTCGCGATTAAAATTTGAATTGCGAATATTCGTGAGCAACACTAGTCGCTGCAAATACAGTGAAGGAGTTTAAACATGCATGGGATAGGCATAAGGCTATCCTTCATATAAGATAGGGCCAGGGACTATTGATAGGATTCAGATTATTGGGCAGACTAGATGGGCCAATTGGTTCTTATCTGCCGACACATTCTATGTTTCTATACTGTATGGATATCAGAAAAATGGTTCCAAGCTCTTATTTCTTTATTAAATTCACTACTTTGGGGCAGGAAAGCACGAGAATGAAATATGTTTCTTTAACGTTAGCTGAGCACGATGGGGGTTGGGCACTTTTTTTTTTTTTTTAGGTACTTTTTAGCACTAAAATTGCAGACTATTATGAGAAGGAGGGAAAATGTAGTCCTATTTTTTCTCTCTAAGGGTATGTTCACACTACGGAATTCCCGCGGAAATCCACGGGCGGAATTCCGCAAGCCGAATTCCACGGGCGGAACTCCGAGAGCCGAATTCCGCGGTGTGAACTTAACATTAATGTGAATGGGTTTCCGCGAGAGCCGTTCACACTGCGGAATTTCAGCGCCAATGAAATTGTTCCGCCCAAAGAAAGAACATGTTCATTCTTTGCACGGAAGTCCGCGAGCACTGCATAGCTGTCAATGGTGACGGCTCAGTGCCGCCCGGTCCTACCGCCACCGCCGGCTGCCAGTCTGAATCTTCGCTCACTGAATTCAGCGAGCGGAGATTCCATTCACACACTGTAGTGTGAACATACCCTAATGGGTCGTTATAAGGATATTTTTGAGATTTTGGAAGCTGGGATACTCACTACACCCATGCATATCTAGATAATTAAGTATGGGAGGAACTTAAAAAATGTTTAAAATCACATGGAGATTTGACTTTACTTCATTATGGTCGAATAAAGCACTTAAAGAATTCCTTAAAATTAAAGATTCACTCTTTTGGATGAAAAGGGGCTTATTTATGTAAATCAATTATACGCTTTAGGTCAAATAAAGTCGTTTGAAGAGATAGCCCATAAGTGTGTGGGGGGAAGACAATCAGAAACATTGTTTTTAACAAATAAGTAACACAGATCATAAACCAATAAAAGGAGAGATTGGAGATTTCAGGGATTCTATATATAAGAAAAGTTTAATTAGACTATTTCCTTATGCGAAGTTGCTGTCTCGGCATGCTGGGAGTTGTGGTTCTGCAGCGGTTGGGGGTTCACAGCTTGAAGACCACTGCTATAGAGGGTGCAAATGTATCTGAGCCCTGGAACTCAAATAATGTGAAATATGAGATGATCAAAATGGAGCCCCTGCACTAATTACTTGGGTTCTGAGGTCTGTAAGGTCCATAGTAAAAACATCAGGTTCTGTCTATAGCAGATACTAAATCATGGCAGCTCAAAGAAACAAGCAGTCATTCTGACATGTCACATGTGATGTCATAGACAGCTGGAGGCCTGACATCCCACTGACAGCCGCCCGAGCCTTCAGTCAGTTCCAGTGCGATTAGTGAGAATAGTGAGATTAGCGTCTTCTTCTTCTACTTGTCTGAAATGGAGCTAAAAGGACTGGGGTTCGTCCCCCTCCTGTTGGCGTTTTGGTGTGCGGCCTGGCTTGCCACCAGCTACATCATGACGGTCGTCCTCGGCCATGCAGCCTCGCCACTGATGAGCATCAGGTAAGATAAACAAGCACATGATTCTTATTTCATGGGTTGGGAGTGAGGAAATATCCATAATAACATTGGTTTCTTTTCCTTCACAGTGACGTGGGAAATGTCTTTCCCGAAAGCATATTATTCAGAATTGGATTCATAGGGATGTCCATTGGCACTTTGGTACTAACCTTTCTTATTTATAAGTATATGGTTATGCATACTGAAGAGTTCAGGGGTCATCAGGTCCTGATCCAGAGGATCCTGCTGGCCATTGTGTGGGCCTCCTGTTTTTCCACAGCTGTTATGCATGTATTGTCCCCCGAAGAATATCCCAGGATACACTTTGTCAGCACGATAATTTCCATTACATGTGAAGCCTTATACTACCTTGGGCAGTCCATCCAGATGTATAAATTACCAGGAGCAAAAAAAGTCATCCACCATAGTAGATGCACCTGCTGTGGCCTGACTTTTGTCTGTGTAGTTTTCTATTTTGGATATGAAACATTAAAGGAATTATTCCATAATGATGAAGACTGGGACGAGATCCGTGAAATCCCCATCATAATCATCGAGTGGGTGATGCTTCTACTGATCCTGATAAACATCGTGACCTATTATTCCACCATGCAGAGGTTATTGTTGACCGTCTCCAGAAACAGCTGCACACTCTCTCTTAGAGTAAAAATTGATGACTTCGGGGTGTAGACCACCACGGGGGCCATCAAGTGGACTTCTGGGAGAGATACTGCACAGGACACGGAAAACATCTAAAGAAGAATAACTGGGGGACTACATATGGTGCCAGTAATCATGACACAATAATATGAGCTGGTGATATTACCTATACAAAAAAAAATAAAAAAAATAATAAAAAAATATTGGTGTGTGAAGTGTAATACCTAGTTAGAAAAACAGAATCAAATTCATCATTATAACCCCCCTCTGCATTACCCTGTTTATTATTTTTCAAGCAAGCACTTTGTTCTAATTCGTCCACTCTCTGGCGTGCTCCTTGTATAAGGGGTTTGGGATACCCTTTTTGTTTAAAACGATCCTCCAGGTTCTCTAGTTGTTGTAGGTATTTTTGTGTGGAAGAACAATTCCTTCGGATTCTTTTCATTTGACCTAATGGAATGTTCTTCTTCCATTATTTAAGATGGCAACTGTTAAAGTCGAGGTATCTGTTTGCATCCACCTCCTTAAAATAGTTGGCAGTATGCGAACAGCCATCCTGAATATAGATATTTAAATCCAGGAACTCACATTTTTTGGGGGGACTGATGCAGCGCTGCCTTTGGATATCTCTGGCTCTGCCATAGCGCTTTTTTTGAGGGGGCGTGTCGGCTGCCCCTTCGTCTGGTGGTCAACACTAGTGTTGCTCGCAAATATTCGCAATGCGCGAATTCGCGAATATTCGCCAATATAGCACTATATATTCGAAATTACGAATATTGTTTTTTTTTTTTTCACAATACACATCACAGTGATCATCCCTCTCTGCTTCCAGCTTGTGTGGTGTAAAGAAGGCTCTAATACTACTGTGTGAGACTGGCGTATGAATTTTCGCATATGGGAAAATTTGCTTATGCACATTTTCATTTATGCAAATTTTCGCATATGCAAAAATATTACGCGAATATTACGAATATGCGAATTTAGCGAATATATGACGAATATTTGTCCATATATACGCGAAATATCGCGAATTCGAATATGGCCTATGCTGCTCAACACTAGTCAACACGCGCTATCTGGCCAGCGAGCCAGGGCCCCGTACAGGAGATCACGGGGCCCCCCAGCAGTCGGACACCCCACAATCTGAAATGTATCCCCTATCCTTGGGATAGGGGATGTTTTTCAACACTGCACTACTCCTTTAATGGCCTCCAAAATGAAGTTCCTCTGATGTATGGGCATCAAGGGATCTTCCACTAAAAAAGATCATACAGCTTCCACTCCTCTGTCATGTGGGATGTTACTATATAATGAAGCAATATCTAGCGTTGCCCACATATAGTCCTCTTCCCGTATGATATCTTTCAATAGGGTTAATAAACGCCCATTTATCTCTGAGGTATGCTGGTAAAGACACCGCACATTTCTGTAACTGATGGTCTATATATTCAGATAAACATCTGGCAACTATCGGACGACCAGGTGTTTTTTTTTTCGGTCTTTATGTACATTAGGTAGAAAATAAAAATAAGGTACATTTGGTTTGGGGTTAAATATATATCATGTTTTTCCCTCTTAAAGGGGTACTACGCACCAAGACATCTTATCCCCTCTCCAAAGGACCCCCGTGATCTCGGTTGCGGCACCCTGTTGTCATCACTGCACAGAGAATACAGGGGCCAGCACATCGGCATAGCCATTGACTGTCCTGGCATGCTGGGAGTTTTGCTACAGCTGGAACTCTTTTTATTAGAAAAATATAAAACTTTTACAAAACACAAATACAATGCTTAATCAGCTGAAACATAAGGATGAAAAAGTAACAAATATAAACTCTTTGTTACAGAATAAAAGGACCTACCTAACCAACCAGCCCAGCTTAACTCAACTACCAAATAATGCCTGATACTACTAATTCTTACCTATTATCCTTCCAAACACACACACATACACACACACATTAATTACCAACAAAACATAAATATAGCTTTCCTTAATTAAGTTTTAACTGAAAACATCCGAATAGGAAACTTATCCCCACATACCATACACAAAATGCATTAAACAAAAATAAATAGGGCTAACTGCCATAAAAATAATAAGGAAATAAATAAAATAATTCCATCTTGGAAATACCATTAATTTTACACACAGACAACAACCAATACTCACAATACATATTAGATCATAACAACGAAAAAAATAAAAAAATAAAATAAAGTAAAAAAAAATAAAAAAATTTATAATAAAAAGAGGGCTTATTGCCATAACTAAAAATAATTCCAACTTGGAAATTTCATTTATTTATTTATTTTTTCCCCTTTCTCCTTTCCCTTCTCTTTAAACTATAGTAACACACACATGCATGGATACATTACCATAAGGGGGAAAAAATAAACACAATAATATCAACTAAAAGCTGGTCCGACTTCCTTTACCCAACAATGAGGTATAACACTATACAAAAATACATAAAACTATTTATACTTATGAAATACATGTAAACAAGAATAAAACCTAAAGAAAAATAACCTACACTATGAACTCTCCCATCACCCACACCACTCCCACTGGACATGGTCAGAGTTCGTGTATCACAGTGTTTTTTTTATTTATTATTTTTTTTTTACTGAAACAGTCATTGTCCATAAACTGACCCAAGTCAGACCCAAAGCATCACCCCCTCCCCCCAACAACCCCCACCCAACTTAAAATTAATCCCCCCCCCACTATTATTAACTAACTCAACAATGTACTAATTCACTACAACCACAGAAATAATATGAAAAACAAAGTAATACAGTACTTCAAACCCCCACCAGGCCCAAGATTGGTTGCCTGCAAGCCCTTTACATTCAAATTACAGAAAACAAAACAAAAAGCTAGAGTGACATGCATAGCCCACCACCAGGAAGAAGGATGGCAATCCTGATAAAACTAAGTTTCAAAATGCTTACCCTATGAACCTTACTTCTAACCCTATCGCTATCCCTTCATAAAACTGACCCTATACTCACCCTAACATCTATATACTGTCCCTAACCAAAATTAAGGTACATCAAAAGAAAACCCTCTCCACAGGAGAGAAGCCCTACTGGTACCAAGACTGCCATACTCCAAAGACCTGATCTTCCCGAGGTCACCAGTGATGTTCCTACATACCTCCACCTCGGAGAGGACTTTCTGTTGGGTCGATACTAAGCACCGTGCATTCCACGTGTAGTACCTAACCACTAAGCTAACTAAGAATAAAGTGCCCCGATCACGGCCACCCAGGTTCCTGAATGCCCCATAAGCCCACTCCGGATAGGAAAGGCCGGCAAGTTGACTCCAGCCGATGGAAGCACCCACCCTGTTGTAAACCCCTATATTAAAGGGACAATGAAGCAGGAAGTGGTCCATGCTTTCCAGCGTGTCCCCGTACTCTTCTCGGGGACATCCCCGGTCATCAGAGTTCCTGTACTTCAGGTTGTCCCTCACATATAGCTTCCCCTGAAAGCAGCGCCAGGCCAAGTCCCAAAACTTCTGGGGGATCCTTTTCATATTTAAAAGATGCAATCCCACCGTCAGATCCCGACCTGGGCAGTCCCTGAGCGCCAGAGGCTTCTGGAAGTGGGTCAACAGAACCCGTTTGTCAAGGAACTGCCTTGACTGGGTCCTGATCTCCCACACTCCCAGACCCCACCGACGTATCGCCTTCAGAGTCGGGGTAGCGTAAGCCGGAAGATATCCATGTGGTGTACGGAGGTCCTTCACTTGCCCTCCTGTCTCCCATTCCTGGAAGAAAGGCCGAAACCATTCCCTGCAGGAGAGTACCCACGGAGGAGCCCTCTCTGACCAGAGGTTTGCAATGTTGGCTTTCAAGAAGGTGTTCGTTAAGAACACCACAGGGTTTACCATAGATAAACCCCCTAGTCTCCTCGTGCGGTACGTAACCTCCCTCTTGACTAGGTTCAACCTGTTCCCCCATAACAGTTGGAAAAACAGGCTGTAGACCCTAGTGTAGTAAGCCTCTGGTAAAATACATACGCTGCCCAGATAGATAAACAAGGGGAGCAGGTACGATTTGATCAGGTGTACCCTTTCCCTGAGGGTCATAGACCAACCCTTCCACTGGTCCACCCTCTGAGTGGCATCCTGGAGCTTACCATCCCAGTTTTTGGTGGGATAATCATCCTGGCCGAATGTGATGCCCAAAACTTTTGCTGAGTCTTGGGGCCCTGGAAGGGTGTCCGGGAGATCAAACGTGGGGTCTCCCCCTCCCAGCCAGAGACTCTCACACTTATCCTGGTTGATCTTAGACCCGGATGCCTCCGAGTAGCGGTCCACTTCCGACATCACCACATCGGCCTCCTCTCTCGAGGAGAGGAAAATGGTGACATCATCAGCGTACGCCACCACTCTCTGGGCGACACCCGGCTCCGCCAGAATCATCCTGACTCCCGCCAATGGTCCGCAACTCACCCTCCTAAGGAAGGGATCGATCGCAAATACATATAAGAGCGGGCTCAAAGGACAACCCTGACGGACTCCAGACCCCACCTCAAAGAGCGGCCAGACCACCCGTTCACCAGCGGGAAACTCTCTGCCCCTGCATACAAGATCTTAAGCCAATTAACAAAAGTACACGGTAAGCCATATCTCAGGAGGACGGACCAGAGGTAGTCATGGTTCACTCGATCAAATGCTTTGGCCTGATCCAAGGAAAAGTAAGTACCCCTTCCAGAGACCCGCACTACTCCGCTCCACTGCCTCCCTGACACTGAGGACAGCACTTAAGGTGCTTCGGCCTGGAACAGAGCAGTGCTGAGCCCCCGAAAGGAGCCGGGGTGCAAACTTCACCAGCCGATTAAACAGTATCTTGGCCAGAAGCTTCCTGTCTGTAGGTGCGAGTAGAAGGATCTGACGACCTCCAGGATCCCTGATCTGGACCGATTCAGAGATCCCGTACTATCAATCAGTCCTGAGACTACTTTACTACTCACTGACATCTTGCAGTTCCTGTAAGGGTCGGGCGAGCGGTACTTCCCGTAATCCCTCTCAAAAACCAAAGATGCTTGCCTATCGTACTGACACCTCATCAGCAAGGACTTCACTCTGGAGATATCCTCTCGGCTACCTCCAGTCGAGACGAGAAGCTCGAGTTTCCTCCTCAGTCCCTGATACAGGCGATACCTGTTTAGGGACCTGAGGCTCGAGAGCTGGCGGAAGAACCCCGCAACCTGCTTCTTGAATATCTCCCACCACTCAGACTTACTACTACAAAAGTCCAGTAAAGGTACCTGACTTTGAAGAAAATCCTCAAAGGACTGTCTTATCTCTGTTTCCTCCAGGAGGGACAAATTCAGCTTCCAATAACCTTTTCCCATCCGGGGGGTCTCTGAAACATTCAGGGAAAACAAAATCATACAGTGGTCGGAGAACTCCACCTCAACCACGGACACTGCGGAAGAGACGGCTTCCTCCTTTAAATAAAACCTGTCTATCCTAGACCTGCTGCTACCTCGATGAAAGGTGAAACCCGCGTGGCCTGAGGGGCTCCGGATGTGGGCATCCTCTAGGCGAGCTTCCCTGACTATATTACTAAGGGCCACACAGTCATAAGCCAGCCGATCATTGGAACCTCTCCTATCTTGGGACCTCGTGACATTATTGAAGTCCCCTCCAAAGATCACTTGCCGGCTAGTAAAAAGAAAGGGTTTAATCCTCATAAAGAGATCCTTACGGCCCCACTTTGTTTGTGGGGTGTAGATGTTAATGAGCCGGAGCTCTTGTCCCTTCATGAAGACATCTAAGATCAGGCACCTCCCCATTTCTAACTCAATGACCCGTCTGCATTCGACCGGAGCGGTAAAAAGGACCGCCACCCCACTATACGGCTCAGCCACAAGAGACCAGTGGGAGGGGCCGCGCCTCCACTCTCTTCTGGCTTTCACCAGAGAGGCTAGATCTGACAACCTGGTCTCCTGTAAAAAGAAAATGTCGGCTTCAACACGGCCGAGAAAATCAAAGGCTGCGAATCTAGCCGTATCAGACTTTATACTGGCACAATTAATAGATGCCAGCGTCAATGGGGTGAGTGCTGCCATCCTGGGTAATTGAGTTAGACGGCCTTACCCATTATTTTTTCTTGCCCTTCTTCTTCACCGCCTCATCCCCTGAAGAAGAAGGAGCATTCTTACTTTCTTTAGATCTCTTTTTTGACTCAGACTGATCCATCTGGCTCCCATCTCCATCTGGCCCTGAGTTAGCCCTGCCCTCCGAGGAAGATGCCTCAACAGGACAGGACCCAGTTCCCCCTGGAGGCTCCAATCCCTCAGGCACCCCATCCTCGCCACCCCCCTCCAATGAGGGGGAGGAGATGGTATCAAGGACAAGGTACCTGTTCGATAGGTCAATCAGAAGGGGGGCAGGTAAGCTTCCTTTTAGGACCTGGCCTTTAGCACCTGAAATAGAGGACTGAGACTTCCCCTTTACAACTTTTTTGCCCTTGTCTTTTTTCGGCCTTTCCCTCCCCTCCTCATCCACACTTTTATAGTGGGAGGAATCAGAAAAGATCAGCCTCTTTGCCTTCCTCTTCGCAAATCCTCCTAATCTCCTCATCCAACACACCATCCCCCAGGGTCTCAGCAACATCTGGGCTAGTGACAGGAGCAGGGCCAGGAGCTACCCCCGCCACCTGAGAACTCTCCAGCTCCCTGCTCCTTCTGCGGTTTTCCTCTCGCCTTAGTTTGGCAGGCCCCTTCTTGCTCTTCATTAACCCTTTTGCTCCTTCACCCATGCCCGTACCCTCCCCAGCCGGGGCAACCCTAAAGCTCTCCCCAGCTGGAGCGGCCACCAAACGGGAAAAGGCGCTGGGGCAACGCTTGAAAGGGTGTCCTAGGACAACACACAGATGACACCGGATCTGCCCACAGGATGCAGCCAAATGACCAGCCCCACCACAAAAAGCGCAAACTTGCACAGTGCAGGCTGCGCTAAAATGGGTAGGACTACCACACCTGTGGCAGACTTTAGGCTGCCCCTGGTAGAAGACTTGGATTCTGTCACGTCCGAGTAAGGCTGCCGATGGGATGTGGGCAACTGTGCTCCCTGAACGCCTAAGTTTGACGGAAAACGTCCAGGCCCCAGACCAAATCCCGTGCTCATCAAGATTTTTCTTGGGCATGTCCGTCACATCCCCATAACGACCGAGCCAGGTCATGATGTCGTAGCAAGACAGCGACTCGTTACGGGTCAAAACGGTCACTCTCTTGGTTTGGTTCTGCCGGGATATCGCTTTTACAGCGAAATCCCGCCAGCCGGGCTCGTTCTTCACCATCTCGTAATTCGACCAGAAAAGTTCAAGACCCTCTGGCCGAACAAAGCTGATGTCGAACTCAGAAGAACCATAGGGGTGAATCAGGGCAAAGATGTCACTCGCCCTGAACTCCATCTGAAGGAGGAGCTCAACCACCCTTGCCCGGGGCGGGCACGCTGTCACGATGCCGGCTGGCAGGTAGTGGATCCTCTGTGCCAGAGAGGGATTGGCGTGGACCGTGCTAGTGGATCGGTTCTAAGTCACTACTGGTTTTCACCAGAGCCCGCCGCAAAGCGGGATGGTCTTGCTGCGGCGGTAGTGACCAGGTCGTATCCACTAGCAACGGCTCAACCTCTCTGACTGCTGAAGATAGGCGCGGTACAAGGGAGTAGACAGAAGCAAGGTCGGACGTAGCAGAAGGTCGGGGCAGGCAGCAAGGATCGTAGTCAGGGGCAACGGCAGGAGGTCTGGAACACAGGCTAGGAACACACAAGGAAACGCTTTCACTGGCACAATGGCAACAAGATCCGGCGAGGGAGTGCAGGGGAAGTGAGGTATAAATAAGGAGTGCACAGGTGAACACACTAATTAGAACCACTGCGCCAATCAGCGGCGAAGTGGCCCTTTAAATCGCAAAGACCCGGCGCGCGCGCGCCCTAGGGAGCGGGGCCGCGCGCGCCGGGACAGGACCGACGGAGAGCGAGTCAGGTACGGGAGCCGGGGTGCGCATCGCGAGCGGGCGCCACCCGCATCGCGAATCGCATCCCGGCTGGAGGCGGTATCGCAGCGGCCCGGGTCAGTGGATCTGACCGGAGCGCTGCAGTGACGAGAGTGTAGCAAGCGCTCCGGGGAGGAGCGGGGACCTGGAGCGCTCGGCGTAACAGTACCCATCCCCTTGGGTCTCCCCCTCTTCTTAGAGCCTGAGAACCTGAGGACCAGACTTTTGTCTAGAATATTGTCCTCAGGTTCCCAGGATCTCTCTTCTGGACCACAACCCTCCCAATCAACTAAAAAAAAAGTTTTCCCTCTGACCTTCTTGGATGCCAGAATCTCTTTGACGGAGAAGATGTCCGAGGAGCCGGAAACAGGAGTGGGGGAAACAAGTTTGGGAGAGAAACGGTTGATGATAAGTGGTTTAAGAAGAGAAACGTGAAAGGCATTAGGGATACGAAGAGAAGGAGGAAGAAGAAGTTTGTAAGAGACAGGATTAATCTGGCACAAAATTTTGAAAGGACCAAGATAGCGTGGTCCCAACTTGTAGCTAGGGACACGGAAGCGGACATATTTAGCGGAGAGCCATACCTTGTCTCCAGGAGAAAAAATGGGAGGAGCTCTTCTTTTCTTATCAGCAAACTTCTTCATGCGTGATGAAGCCTGTAAGAGAGAATTTTGGGTCTCTCTCCATATGGTGGAAAGATCACGAGAAATTTCATCCACAGCGGGCAGACCAGAGGGCAAGGGGGTAGGGAGGGGAGGAAGAGGGTGACGGCCGTACACCACGAAAAATGGGGATTTGGAGGAAGATTCAGAGACTCTGAAGTTATACGAGAATTCGGCCCATGGTAGAAGATCTGCCCAATCATCCTGGCGGGAGGAAACAAAATGTCGTAAATAATCACCCAAGACCTGGTTAATTCTTTCTACTTGTCCATTGGATTGAGGATGATATGCAGAAGAAAAGTTTAATTTAATCTTGAGTTGTTTACAGAGAGCCCTCCAGAATTTTGACACGAATTGGGCGCCTCTATCCGAGACGATCTGCGTGGGCAACCCGTGAAGACAAAAAATGTGTACAAAAAATTGTTTAGCCAACTGAGGCGCTGAAGGAAGACCAGGAAGAGGGATGAAATGTGCCATTTTGGAGAATCGATCAACGACCACCCAAACAACAGTGTTGCCACGGGATGGGGGTAAGTCTGTAATAAAATCCATACCAATCAGAGACCAAGGCTGTTCGGGGACAGGCAGAGGATGAAGAAAACCAGCGGGCTTCTGGCGAGGAGTCTTATCCCGGGCACAGACAGTGCAGGCTCGCACAAAGTCCACGACATCCGTCTCCAGAGTCGGCCACCAATAGAAGCGAGAGATGAGTTGCACAGATTTCTTGATGCCTGCATGACCTGCGAGATGGGAGGAGTGACCCCATTTGAGGATTCCGAGGCGTTGGCGTGGAGAGACGAAGGTCTTTCCTGGAGGAGTTTGCCTGATGGAGGCTGGAGAAGTGGAAATCAGGCAGTCAGGAGGAATGATGTGTTGCGGAGAGAGTTCAACTTCCGAAGCATCCGAGGAACGAGAGAGAGCATCGGCCCTAATGTTCTTATCGGCAGGCCGAAAGTGAATTTCAAAATTAAATCGGGCAAAGAACAGAGACCACCTGGCCTGGCGAGGATTCAGCCGTTGGGCAGACTGGAGATAGGAGAGGTTCTTGTGATCGGTGTAAATAATAACTGGAAATCTTGATCCCTCCAGCAGATGCCTCCATTCCTCAAGTGCTAATTTAATGGCTAGAAGCTCTCGATCCCCGATGGAGTAGTTCCTCTCCGCCGGAGAGAAGGTCCTAGAAAAAAACCACAAGTAACAGCATGCCCGGAAGAATTTTTTTGTAGAAGGACCGCTCCAGCTCCTACAGAGGAGGCATCAACCTCCAATAGGAAGGGTTTAGATGGGTCAGGTCTGGAGAGCACGGGAGCCGAAGAAAAGGCAGACTTGAGCCGTTTAAAGGCGTCTTCCGCTTGAGGAGGCCAAGACTTGGGATTGGCATTTTTTTTGGTTAAAGCCACGATAGGAGCCACACCGGTAGAAAAATGTGGAATAAATTGCCTGTAATAATTGGCGAACCCCAAAAAACGTTGGATAGCACGGAGTCCGGAGGGGCGTGGCCAATCTAAGACGGCAGAGAGTTTGTCTGGATCCATTTGTAGTCCCTGGCCAGAGACCAAGTATCCTAGGAAAGGAAGAGATTGGCATTCAAACAGACATTTCTCTATCTTGGCATAAAGTTGATTGTCACGAAGTCTCTGAAGAACCATACGGACATGCTGGCGGTGTTCTTCTAGATTGGCAGAAAAAATCAGGATATCGTCCAGATATACAACAACACAGGAGTATAAGAGATCACGAAAAATTTCATTAACAAAGTCTTGGAAGACGGCAGGGGCGTTGCACAGGCCAAAGGGCATGACCAGATACTCAAAGTGTCCATCTCTAGTGTTAAATGCCGTTTTCCATTCATCCCCCTCTCTGATGCGGATGAGATTATAAGCACCTCTTAAGTCCAGTTTGGTAAAGATGTGGGCACCTTGGAGGCGATCAAAGAGTTCAGAGATGAGGGGTAGGGGGTAGCGGTTCTTTACCGTG
>NW_026609023.1:0-43449 GCF_029499605.1 Hyla sarda | reverse complement strand
ATAATACCAGTATACAAGGAGGAAATATATACCACCACACAATAATACCAGTATACAAGGAGGAAATATATACATCACACAAAATACCAGTATACAAGGAGGAAATATATACCACCACACAATAATACCAGTATACAAGGAGGAAATATATACATCACACAAGAATACCAGTATACAAGGAGGAAATATATACATCACACAATAATACCAGTATACAAGGAGGAAATATATACCACCACACAATAATACCAGTATACAAGGAGGAAATATATACATCACACAAGAATACCAGTATACAAGGAGGAAATATATACCACCACACAATAATACCAGTATACAAGGAGGAAATATATACATCACACAATAATACCAGTATACAAGGAGGAAATATATACCACCACACAAGAATACCAGTATACAAGGAGGAAATATATACCACCACACAAGAATACCAGTATACAAGGAGGAAATATATACCACCACACAATAATACCAGTATACAAGGAGGAAATATATACATCACACAATAATACCAGTATACAAGGAGGAAATATATACCACCACACAATAATACCAGTATACAAGGAGGAAATATATACCACCACACAATAATACCAGTATACAAGGAGAAATATATACCACCACACAAGAATACCAGTATACAAGGAGGAAATATATACCACCACACAATAATACCAGTATACAAGGAGGAAATATATACATCACACAATAATACCAGTATACAAGGAGGAAATATATACCACCACACAATAATACCAGTATACAAGGAGGAAATATATACATCACACAATAATACCAGTATACAAGGAGGAAATATATACCACCACACAATAATACCAGTATACAAGGAGGAAATATATACATCACACAAGAATACCAGTATACAAGGAGGAAATATATACCACCACACAAGAATACCAGTATACAAGGAGGAAATATATACCACCACACAATAATACCAGTATACAAGGAGGAAAATATATACATCACACAATAATACCAGTATACAAGGAGGAAATATATACACCACACAAGAATACCAGTATACAAGGAGGAAATATATACATCACACAATAATACCAGTATACAAGGAGGAAATATATACCACCACACAAGAATACCAGTATACAAGGAGGAAATATATACCACCACACAATAATACCAGTATACAAGGAGGAAATATATACCACCACACAATAATACCAGTATACAAGGAGGAAATATATACATCACACAAGAATACCAGTATACAAGGAGGAAATATATACCACCACACAAGAATACCAGTATACAAGGAGGAAATATATACATCACACAATAATACCAGTATACAAGGAGGAAATATATACCACCACACAAGAATACCAGTATACAAGGAGGAAATATATACATCACACAAGAATACCAGTATACAAGGAGGAAATATATACCACCACACAATAATACCAGTATACAAGGAGGAAATATATACATCACACAATAATACCAGTATACAAGGAGGAAATATATACCACCACACAAGAATACCAGTATACAAGGAGGAAATATATACATCACACAATAATACGAGTATACAAGGAGGAAATATATACCACCACACAATAATACCAGTATACAAGGAGGAAATATATACATCACACAATAATACCAGTATACAAGGAGGAAATATATACCACCACACAATAATACCAGTATACAAGGAGGAAATATATACATCACACAAGAATACCAGTATACAAGGAGGAAATATATACCACCACACAAGAATACCAGTATACAAGGAGGAAATATATACCACCACACAAGAATACCAGTATACAAGGAGGAAATATATACATCACACAAGAATACCAGTATACAAGGAGGAAATATATACATCACACAAGAATACCAGTATACAAGGAGGAAATATATACATCACACAAGAATACCAGTATACAAGGAGGAAATATATACCACCACACAATAATACCAGTATACAAGGAGGAAATATATACCACCACACAAGAATACCAGTATACAAGGAGGAAATATATACCACCACACAATAATACCAGTATACAAGGAGGAAATATATACCACCACACAAGAATACCAGTATACAAGGAGGAAATATATACATCACACAATAATACCAGTATACAAGGAGGAAATATATACCACCACACAAGAATACCAGTATACAAGGAGGAAATATATACCACCACACAAGAATACCAGTATACAAGGAGGAAATATATACCACCACACAAGAATACCAGTATACAAGGAGGAAATATTTACCACCACACAAGAATACCAGTATACAAGGAGGAAATATATACATCACACACTAATACCGAGTATACAAGGAGGAAATATATACCACCACACAATAATACCAGTATACAAGGAGGAAATATATACCACCACATAAGAATACCAGTATACAAGGAGGAAATATATACCACCACACAATAATACCAGTATACAAGGAGGAAATATATACCACCACACAAGAATACCAGTATACAAGGAGGAAATATATACATCACACAAGAATACCAGTATACAAGGAGGAAATATATACCACCACACAAGAATACCAGTATACAAGGAGGAAATATATACCACCACACAAGAATACCAGTATACAAGGAGGAAATATATACATCACACAAGAATACCAGTATACAAGGAGGAAATATATACCACCACACAAGAATACCAGTATACAAGGAGGAAACATATACATCACACAAGAATACCAGTATACAAGGAGGAAATATATACCACCACACAAGAATACCAGTATACAAGGAGGATATATATACATCACACAATAATACCAGTATACAAGGAGGAAATATATACCACCACACAAGAATACAAGTATACAAGGAGGAAATATATAAATCACACAATAATACGAGTATACAAGGAGGAAATATATACCACCACACAAGAATACCAGTATACAAGGAGGAAATATATACATCACACAAGAATACCAGTATACAAGGAGGAAATATATAAATCACACAATAATACGAGTATACAAGGAGGAAATATATACCACCACACAATAATACCAGTATACAAGGAGGAAATATATACATCACACAATAATACCAGTATACAAGGAGGAAATATATACCACCACACAATAATACCAGTATACAAGGAGGAAATATATACCACCACACAAGAATACCAGTATACAAGGAGGAAATATATACCACCACACAAGAATACCAGTATACAAGGAGGAAATATATACCACCACACAAGAATACCAGTATACAAGGAGGAAATATTTACCACCACACAAGAATACCAGTATACAAGGAGGAAATATATACATCACACAAGAATACCAGTATACAAGGAGGAAATATATACCACCACACAAGAATACCAGTATACAAGGAGGAAATATATACCACCACACAAGAATACCAGTATACAAGGAGGAAATATATACATCACACAAGAATACCAGTATACAAGGAGGAAATATATACCACCACACAAGAATACCAGTATACAAGGAGGAAACATATACATCACACAAGAATACCAGTATACAAGGAGGAAATATATACCACCACACAAGAATACCAGTATACAAGGAGGATATATATACATCACACAATAATACCAGTATACAAGGAGGAAATATATACCACCACACAAGAATACAAGTATACAAGGAGGAAATATATAAATCACACAATAATACGAGTATACAAGGAGGAAATATATACCACCACACAAGAATACCAGTATACAAGGAGGAAATATATACATCACACAAGAATACAGTATACAAGGAGGAAATATATAAATCACACAATAATACGAGTATACAAGGAGGAAATATATACCACCACACAATAATACCAGTATACAAGGAGGAAATATATACATCACACAATAATACCAGTATACAAGGAGGAAATATATACCACCACACAATAATACCAGTATACAAGGAGGAAATATATACCACCACACAAGAATACCAGTATACAAGGAGGAAATATATACATCACACAAGAATACCAGTATACAAGGAGGAAATATATACCACCACACAAGAATACCAGTATACAAGGAGGAAATATATACCACCACACAATAATACCAGTATACAAGGAGGAAATATATACCACCACACAAGAATACCAGTATACAAGGAGGAAATATATACCACCACACAATAATACCAGTATACAAGGAGGAAATATATACATCACACAATAATACCAGTATACAAGGAGGAAATATATACCACCACACAAGAATACCAGTATACAAGGAGGAAATATATACCACCACACAATAATACCAGTATACAAGGAGGAAATATATACATCACACAATAATACCAGTATACAAGGAGGAAATATATACCACCACACAAGAATACCAGTATACAAGGAGGAAATATATACCACCACACAATAATACCAGTATACAAGGAGGAAATATATACATCACACAATAATACCAGTATACAAGGAGGAAATATATACCACCACACAATAATACCAGTATACAAGGAGGAAATATATACATCACACAAGAATACCAGTATACAAGGAGGAAATATATACCACCACACAATAATACCAGTATACAAGGAGGAAATATATACCACCACACAAGAATACCAGTATACAAGGAGGAAATATATACCACCACACAAGAATACCAGTATACAAGGAGGAAATATATACCACCACACAAGAATACCAGTATACAAGGAGGAAATATATACCACCACACAATAATACCAGTATACAAGGAGGAAATATATACCACCACACAAGAATAGCAGTATACAAGGAGGAAATATATACCACCACACAAGAATACCAGTATACAAGGAGGAAATATATACATCACACAATAATACCAGTATACAAGGAGGAAATATATACATCACACAATAATACCAGTATACAAGGAGGAAATATATACATCACACAAGAATACCAGTATACAAGGAGGAAATATATACCACCACACAAGAATACCAGTATACAAGGAGGAAATATATAAATCACACAATAATACGAGTATACAAGGAGGAAATATATAAATCACACAATAACTTGATAATACCCCCATACTGTACTGAATAAAACCACTATACACAGACCAGTATTCCCCCACACAGTGCCCATATAGCAAAAGTTACCAGCTGTACACAGGGTCTATATACCATATAAGTGATTATATCCAAAACCAGGGCTGCCATCAGAAATGTTGGGGCCCCTTACACAACTCAAGGCCCCCCCCACCTACTAACTTCCACATTATCTATAAAAAAATATATTTGAAAACACAGGACAAGAAAAACAAAAACCGGACCCCAGTGACAGTATATGCCCGGACCCCAGTGACAGTATATACCCGGACCCCAGTGACAGTATATGCCCGGACCCCAGTGACAGTATATACCCGGACCCCAGTGACAGTATATGCCCGGATCCCAGTGACAGTATATGCCCGGACCCCAGTGACAGTATATGCCCGGACCCCAGTGACAGTATATACCCAGACCCCAGTGACAGTATATACCCGGACCCCAGTGACAGTATATGCCCGGACCCCAGTGACAGTATATGCCCGGACCCCAGTGACAGTATATGCCCGGACCCCAGTGACAGTATATGCCCGGACCCCAGTGACAGTATATGCCCGGACCCCAGTGACAGTATATATACCCGGACCCCAGTGACCGTATATGCCCGGACCCCAGTGACAGTATATATACCCGGACCCCAGTGACAGTATATATACCCGGACCCCAGTGACAGTATATATACCCGGACCCCAGTGACAGTATATATACCCGGACCCCAGTGACAGTATATATACCCGGACCCCAGTGACAGTATATATACCCGGACCCCAGTGACAGTATATATACCCGGACCCCAGTGACAGTATATGCCCCTGCCCATCAGGACTATCCACTATGTGGGGCAGAAGAGCAGCCGGTGCCCTGGGGAGAGTACACTGTATCACTGGGTACACTGGTATATTGGGTACAGTGGTATATTGGGTACATTGTATTACTGGGTACACTGTATCACTGGGTACACTGGTATATTGGGTATACTGGTATATTGGGAACACTATCACTGGGTACACTGGTATATTGGGTACATTGGTATATTGGGTACACTATATCACTGAGTACACTGGTATATTGGGTATACTGGTATATTGGGAACACTATCACTGGGTACACTGGTATATTGGGTACATTGGTATATTGGGTACACTATATCACTGAGTACACTGGTATATTGGGAACACTGGTATATTGGGTACACTGGTATATTGGGAACACTATCACTGGGTACACTGGTATATTGGGTACATTGGTATATTGGGTACACTATATCACTGAGTACACTGGTATATTGGGTATACTGGTATATTGGGTACACTATATCACTGAGTACACTGGTATATTGGGTATACTGGTATATTGGGAACACTATCACTGGGTACACTGGTATATTGGGTACATTGGTATATTGGGTACACTATATCACTGAGTACACTGGTATATTGGGTACACTATATCACTGAGTACACTGGTATATTGGGTATACTGGTATATTGGGAACACTATCACTGGGTACACTGGTATATTGGGTACATTGGTATATTGGGTACACTATATCACTGAGTACACTGGTATATTGGGTATACTGGTATATTGGGAACACTATCACTGGGTACACTGGTATATTGGGTACATTGGGTACACTATATCACTGAGTACACTGGTATATTGGGTACACTATATCACTGGGTACACTGGTATATTGGGTATACTGGTATATTGGGAACACTATCACTGGGTACACTGGTATATTGGGTACACTGGTATATTGGGAACACTATCACTGGGTACACTGGTATATTGGGTACACTGGTATATTGGGAACACTATCACTGGGTACACTGGTATATTGGGTACACTGGTACAGGGATGTGGAAATCCTATAGCCCGACGCCCGGGACAAGTAGTTTTGGGCACCGGGCAGGTGAATTGTTTATAGATTTAGCCCTGTATCGGGCAGGGACAGACAGACTTCCCCCTTATTTTTCTTTAATGTCGGTGTGAGGTGCAGGAGCCGATGGAAGTCTCCACCTCACACCAGCGCTCAGAGTATATGGAGGGGGCGGCGGCCTCCAGCTGACTGCAGAGCCCCCTTATCTCCCCTCCCGGAGGATGGACGGAGCTCAGAAGACACAGCAGGGTGAGAGAGAGGATGTAGACAGCTCCGTGCACAGCTCCATCCCCCGCACTCAGCTCTATCCCTCCCCTCCCCCTGCTCTGTCTAGACAGGACCTAATCCACCACGGGGCGGTTGCTTGTTTGCACGGGGTAAACACAGAGCGGGGGAGGGGAGGGGGAGGACGGAAATGTCACCTCACACCGGCCGGGACTACAGCTCTGATGTCCACTCATGGCGGCTCAGGTGAGGAGACCAAGAATGCAGGCGGCGGCAGGAAGGGTGCTTGTATATGTATGGTGTGAGTGTATGTGTGATGTGTATGTGATGGATGATGGGGGAGGATGGTGTATATCAGTGTTTCCCAACCAGGGGGCCTCCAGCTGTTGCAAAACTGGGCCCTGGGCATGCTGGGAGTTGTAGTTTTGCAACAGCTGGAGGCACCCTGGTTGGGAAACACTGGTGGATATGTATGGTGTGAGTGTATGTGTGTGTATGATGTCTATGTGTGATGTGTATGTAATGTATACTGTGTGTATGATGTCTATGTGTGATGTGTATGTAATGTATAATGTGTGTATAATGTCTATGTGTGATGTGTATGTAATGTATGATGTGTGTATAATGTCTATGTGTGATGTGTATGTAATGTATAATGTGTGTATGATGTCTATGTGTGATGTGTATGTAATGTATGATGTGTGTATAATGTCTATGTGTGATGTGTATGTAATGTATACTGTGTGTATGATGTCTATGTGTGATGTGTATGTAATGTATAATGTGTGTACGATGTCTATGTGTGATGTGTATGTAATGTATGATGTGTGTATAATGTCTATGTGTGATGTGTATGTAATGTATACTGTGTGTATGATGTCTATGTGTGATGTGTATGTAATGTATGATGTGTGTATAATGTCTATGTGTGATGTGTATGTAATGTATGATGTGTGTATAATGTCTATGTGTGATGTGTATGTAATGTTTGATGTGTGTATGATGTCTATGTGTGATGTGTGTATGATGTCTATGTGTGATGTGTATGTAATGTATAATGTGTGTATGATGTCTATGTGTGATGTGTATGTAATGTATGATGTGTGTATGATGTCTATGTGTGATGTGTATGTAATGTATACTGTGTGTATGATGTCTATGTGTGATGTGTATGTAATGTATAATGTGTGTATGATGTCTATGTGTGATGTGTATGTAATGTATGATGTGTGTATAATGTCTATGTGTGATGTGTATGTAATGTATGATGTGTGTATAATGTCTATGTGTGATGTGTATGTAATGTATGATGTGTGCATGATGTCTATGTGTGATGTGTATGTAATGTATGATGTGTGTATAATGTCTATGTGTGATGTGTATGTAATGTATGATGTGTGTATGATGTCTATGTGTGATGTGTATGTAATGTATACTGTGTGTATGATGTCTATGTGTGATGTGTATGTAATGTATGATGTGTGTATGATGTCTGTGTGTGATGTGTATGTAATGTATACTGTGTGTATAATGTCTATGTGTGATGTGTATGTAATGTATACTGTGTGTATGATGTCTATGTGTGATGTGTATGTAATGTATGATGTGTGCATGATGTCTATGTGTGATGTGTATGTAATGTATGATGTGTGTATGATGTCTATGTGTGATGTGTATGTAATGTATGATGTGTGTATAATGTCTATGTGTGATGTGTATGTAATGTATGATGTGTGTATGATGTCTATGTGTGATGTGTATGTAATGTATGATGTGTGTATGATGTCTATGTGTGATGTGTATGTAATGTATACTGTGTGTATAATGTCTATGTGTGATGTGTATGTAATGTATGATGTGTGTATAATGTCTATGTGTGATGTGTATGTAATGTATACTGTGTGTATGATGTCTATGTGTGATGTGTATGTAATGTATGATGTGTGTATAATGTCTATGTGTGATGTGTATGTAATGTATACTGTGTGTATGATGTCTATGTGTGATGTGTATGTAATGTATA
Source organism: Hyla sarda (assembly GCF_029499605.1). Lineage (NCBI taxonomy): Eukaryota > Metazoa > Chordata > Amphibia > Anura > Hylidae > Hyla > Hyla sarda. The sequence goes on along the minus strand of NW_026609023.1, from coordinate 34,161 downwards.
ATGTGTGTATGATGTCTGTGTGTGATGTGTATGTAATGTATAATGTGTGTATAATGTCTATGTGTGATGTGTATGTAATGTATGATGTGTGTATAATGTCTATGTGTGATGTGTATGTAATGTATACTGTGTGTATGATGTCTATGTGTGATGTGTATGTAATGTATAATGTGTGTATGATGTCTGTGTGTGATGTGTATGTAATGTATAATGTGTGTATAATGTCTATGTGTGATGTGTATGTAATGTATAATGTGTGTATAATGTCTATGTGTGATGTGTATGTAATGTATAATGTGTGTATGATGTCTATGTGTGATGTGTATGTAATGTATACTGTGTGTATAATGTCTATGTGTGATGTGTGATGTGTATGTAATGTATGATGTGTGTATAATGTCTATGTGTGATGTGTATGTAATGTATAATGTGTGTATAATGTCTATGTGTGATGTGTATGTAATGTATACTGTGTGTATGATGTCTATGTGTGATGTGTATGTAATGTATGATGTGTGTATGATGTCTATGTGTGATGTGTATGTAATGTATGATGTGTGTATGATGTCTATGTGTGATGTGTATGTAATGTATGATGTGTGTATAATGTATATGTGTGATGTGTATGTAATGTATGATGTGTGTATAATGTATATGTGTGATGTGTATGTAATGTATGATGTGTGTATGATGTATATGTGTGATGTGTATGTAATGTATGATGTGTGTATGATGTCTATGTGTGATGTGTATGTAATGTATGATGTGTGTATGATGTCTATGTGTGATGTGTATGTAATGTATGATGTGTGTATAATGTCTATGTGTGATGTGTATGTAATGTATAATGTGTGTATGATGTCTATGTGTGATGTGTATGTAATGTATACTGTGTGTATGATGTCTATGTGTGATGTGTATGTAATGTATACTGTGTGTATGATGTCTATGTGTGATGTGTATGTATGTGATGTATAATGTGGGGGGGCAGCGGCAGGTGTATGTATGATGTGTGTATATGTATGGAGTATGTGTATGGTGTGAGTGTATGTGTGTATGTAATGTATGATGCGGGGGGGGTGTATGTATGATATGGGGGCAGTGGCAGGTGTATGTATGATGTGTGCATATGTATGGTGTATATGTATGGTGTGAGTGTATGTGTGTATGATGTCTATGTGTGATGTGTATGTAATGTATAATGTGTGTATGATGTCTATGTGTGATGTGTATGTAATGTATGATGTGTGTATGATGTCTGTGTGTGATGTGTATGTAATGTATAATGTGTGTATGATGTCTGTGTGATGTGCATATAATGTATGATGTGTGTATAATGTCTAAGTGTGATGTCTGTATATGTGATGTATGATGTGGGGGGGGGCAGTGGCTGGTGTATGTATGATGTGTGTATATGTATGGAGTATATGTATGGTGTGAGTGTATGTGTGTATGTAATGTATGATGCGGGGGGGGGTGTATGTATGATATGGGGGCAGTGGCTGGTGTATGTATGATGTGTATGTATGAATGTTTTGTATAGGAGCGGACTGTCACGTCGGGCATTAGGGCAGTTGTACCATCTCATTTTATTTATTTTTAGTGGCCCCCGCACTAAATTGCACCCCCAGAATCCCCCCTTCATACTCACCCGCCAACCAAGAGCCCCACGGATGCAGACAAACACGCCTGAACCAAAACTACAACTCCCAGCATGTTGGACCATAACCTAAACTGTACAACTATAAAGTGTAACATGCTGGGAGTTGTAGTTTTTGTTCGGGTCAGCTGCAGAGCTATAGGCTGCATCAGGGCATGCTGGGTGTTGTAGTTACTAACTGTAATTCCCAGTATTCCTTGACACAGACTATGGCTCTGCAGCTGACACAAACCAAAACTACAACTCCCAGCATGTTACACAATAACCTTAACTGTCCTACTATACAGTGCAACCTGCTGCAACACCCACAGAACCATAGGCTACATCAGGGCATGCTGGGAGTTGTAGTTATCTAGTAACTAAATGCAACTTCCAGCATTTTCTGACACAAAATGCACCATATAAACTGGAGAAGCAGAACCCCCCCCCCCCCAGTAACATAAAAACTGAAAAAAAGTGATTAAAATATTTTAAAAAGTGCGAATATATGTGAATAAGCCCCTTTCCTAATAAAAGTTTCCAATTTTCTTTAAATAAAAATAATGTACAAAAATAAACATAAGTGGTATCGCTGCATGTGGAAATGTCCAGACTATTAAAATATAATGTTAATTAAACCGTACGGGGAACGGTGTAAATGTAAAAAAATAGTCCAGAATTGTTCATTTTTGGTCACTTCATATTAGAAATTTTTTATAAGGATCAAAAAGTAACATGTAGACTTTTCTGGTCTTGTCTGGGGTGTAAGAGGATCTACAGCTCTCCCCCCGCTAATATCCTGACATACTGCCATCACCTATTAACCCATTAGATCACCGCTGTCAGCAGTGTCTAAAGGATCTTATATCTATCCCTGGTGGTCTAGTGGGGGGGATCAGACTATTTTGGTGAAAATTATTTTATCTACCAGGACAAGTGGATTTTCTTGAGGGACAAGTAGATTGTGTTCCGCTTTAGTCCCTTGGACAAGTAGTTTTTTTTTATATTTCCACACCCCTGTTGGTATATTGGGTACACTGGTATATTGGGTACACTGTATCACTGGGTACACTGGTATATTGGGTACACTGGTATATTGGGTACACTATCACTGGGTACACTGGTATATTGGGTACACTGGTATATTGGGTACACTGGTATATTGGGTACACTGTATCACTGGGTACACTGGTATATTGGGTACACTGGTATATTGGGTACACTGGTATATTGGGTACACTGGTATATTGGGTACACTGTATCACTGGGTACACTGTTTTATATTGGGTACACTGGTATATTGGGTACACTGTATCACTGGGTACACTGGTATATTGGGTACACTGGTATATTGGGAACACTATCACTGGGTACACTGGTATATTGGGTACACTGGTATATTGGGAACACTATCACTGAGTACACTGGTACATTGGGTACACTGGTATATTGGGAACACTATCACTGGGTACACTGGTATATTGGGTACACGTATATTGGGTACACTGGTATATTGGGTACACTGGTATATTGGGTACACTGGTATATTGGGTACACTGTATCACTGGGTACACTGGTATATTGGTATACTGGTATATTGGGTACACTGGTATATTGGGTACACTGGTATATTGGGTACACTATCACTGGGTACACTGGTATATTGGGTACACTGGTATATTGGGAACACTATCACTGGGTACACTGGTATATTGGGTATACTGGTATATTGGGTACACTGGTATATTGGGTACACTGGTATATTGGGTACACTGTATCACTGGGTACACTGGTATATTGGTATATTGGTATATTGGGAACACTATCACTGGGTACACTGGTATATTGGGTACACTGGTATATTGGGTACACTATATCACTGAGTACACTGGTATATTGGGTACACTGGTATATTGGGTACACTGGTATATTGGGTACACTGTATCACTGGGTACACTGGTATATTGGGTACACTGGTATATTGGGTACACTGTATCACTGGGTACACTGGTATATTGGGTACACTGGTATATTGGGTACACTGGTATATTGGGTACACTGTATCACTGGGTACACTGGTATATTGGGTACACTAGTATATTGGGAACACTATCACTGGGTACACTGGTATATTGGGTACATTGGTATATTGGGAACACTATCACTGGGTACACTGGTATATTGGGAACACTATCACTGGGTACACTGGTATATTGGGTATACTGGTATATTGGGTACACTATATCACTGAGTACATTGGTATACTGGGTACAATGGTATATTGGGTACACTGTATCACTGGGTACACTGGTATATTGGGTATACTGGTATATTGGGTACACTGGTATATTGGGTATACTGGTATATTGGGAACACTATCACTGGGTACATTGGTATATTGGGTACACTATATCACTGAGTACACTGGTATATTGGGTACACTGGTATATTGGGAACACTATCACTGGGTACATTGGTATATTGGGTATACTGGTATATTGGGAACACTATCACTGGGTACATTGGTATATTGGGTATACTGGTATATTGGGAACACTATCACTGGGTACACTGGTATATTGGGTATACTGGTATATTGGGAACACTATCACTGGGTACATTGGTATATTGGGTACACTATATCACTGAGTACACTGGTATATTGGGTATACTGATATATTGGGAACACTATCACTGGGTACACTGGTATATTGGGTACATTGGTATATTGGGTACACTATATCACTGAGTACACTGGTATATTGGGTATACTGGTATATTGGGAACACTATCACTGGGTACACTGGTATATTGGGTACATTGGTATATTGGGTACACTATATCACTGAGTACATTGGTATATTGGGTACACTGTATCACTGGGTACACTGGTATATTGGGTATACTGGTATATTGGGAACACTATCACTGGGTACACTGGTATATTGGGTACATTGGTATATTGGGTACACTGTATCACTGGGTACACTGGTATATTGGGTACACTGGTATATTGGGTACACTGTATCACTGGGTACACTGGTATATTGGGTACACTGGTATATTGGGTACACTATCACTGGGTACACTGGTATATTGGGTACACTGGTATATTGGGTACACTGTATCACTGGGTACACTGATATATTGGGTACACTGTATCACTGGGTACACTGGTATACTGGGTACACTGGTATATTGGGTACACTGGTATATTGGGAACACTATCACTGGGTACACTGGTATATTGGGTACAATGGTATATTGGGTACACTGGTATATTGGGTACACTGGTATATTGGGAACACAGATATAATATAGATATTAGATACATAGATAGATCAGTGTTTCCCTCCAGCTGTTGCTAAACTATAACTTTCAGCATGCCTGGAAAGCCAAACGCATGCTGGGAGTTATAGTTTTGCAACAGCTGGAGGCACCATGGTCAGCAAACACTGAGATAGATAGATAGATAGATAGGAGATAGATAGATAGATATGAGAAATTGATAGATATGAGATAGATAGATAGATAGATAGATAGATAGATAGATAGATAGATAGATATGAGATAGATATGAGATAGATAGATAAAGTGTTGCAAAACTACAACTCCCAGCATGTCTGGGCAGCCAAAGGCATGCTGGGAGTTATAGTTTTGCAACAGCTGGAGGCACCATGGTCAGCAAACACTGAGATATAAGATAGAAATTAGATAGATAGATAGATAGGAGATAGATATGAGATAGATATGATAGATAGATAGGAGATAGATAGATAAAGTGTTGCAAAACTACAACTCCCAGCATGTCTGGACAGCCAAAGGCATGCTGGGAGTTGTATTTTTAAAACTGCTGGAGGCACCCTGGTCTGGAAACATTAAGAAATTGCCCATTTAACTCCCACTGACCCCCCCAAACAGCAATTTGCCCCTCAACCTTTTCCTCCCAGAAAATTACCTGTTGTATGGGGGGCCGCAGCGGTGGGCAGGGGAAGTCTTCCTGTTCCCCTTCAGCGCGGGCGGGTGATGTAGTCAGCAATGGAGCAGGAAGCAAAGAACCTGCCTGCTCCAATAGGGCTGCACACAGAGGAGTGTGGGGGAGGGGGAGGAGCGTCCCTCTGCTCTCTTCCCAGAGATGCATTGCGGCCACGGCCCCTGCACTCACCTTAAAGGGCCGGAGGCTAACTATTTATAAAAAGAAAACAGTGCTTGCAGCGGCCCTGCAGTGACCCAGGGCCGTAAGTAAGAAGCAGGGCCGGCCCTCTTTTTCTGTTATCATATTTATCATGGGTGCCGGGCGGCCTATGCGGGCCGTCTGTGCAGGCCACTGGGCCTATTTTCATGTAGGGGCCTGGAGCGGCAGCTCCATCCGCCCCTATGTTAATCCGGCCCTGCATGTGGGGGGCTGTTATGTGGGGTGGGGGGTGGCCTCTAAAGAGAGAAGACCCAGTGGCGTCTCCAGCTTTCAAATTTTGGGGGGGGGGGGGCACACTGGGGGCCAGGACAAAAGTAGGGGGGGCAATTATAACAACACCACATTTATACATTGCACGTGCAAATTATATCCAAGCCAAGGCAGCATCGGGGGACCATGAAGATCTCATTGACTTCAAAGGCAGCTTCAGCATGTGTCTACGTGGAGAAGAAGTGATGTCACTTATTTTTTGGCCAGTTCCCTGTCAAACATTAACATAAGTAATATATGTGTCACGATTCGGCTGGCAGGAGGTGGATCCTCTGTGCCAGAGAGGGATTGGCGTGGACCGTGCTAGTGGACCGGTTCTAAGTTACTACTGGTATTCACCAGAGCCCGCCGCAAAGCGGGATGGTCTTGCAGCGGCGGTAGCAACCAGGTCGTATCCACTAGCAACGGCTCAACCTCTCTGACTGCTGAAAATAGGCGCGGTACAAGGGAGTAGACAAGAGCAAGGTCGGACGTAGCAGAAGGTCGGGGCAGGCAGCAAGGATCGTAGTCAGGGGCAACGGCAGGAGGTCTGGAACACAGGCTAGGAACACACAAGGAAACGCTTTCACTGGCACGATGGCAACAAGATCCGGCAAGGAAGGGAAGGGGGAAGTGAGGTTAAATAGGGAAGTGCACAGGTGAATGAACTAATTAAGCCAACTGCGCCAATCAGCGGCGCAGTGGCCCTTTAAATCGTAGAGACCCGGCGCACGCGCGCCCTAAGGAGCGGGGCCGCGCGCGCCGGGACAGGACCGACGGAGAGCGAGTCAGGTACGGGAGCCGGGGTGCGCATCGCGAGCGGGCGCCACCCGCATCGCGAATCGCATCCCGGCTGGGAGAGGTATCGCAGCGCACCCGGTCAGCAGGTCTGACCGGGGCGCTGCGATTGCGAGGATGTTGCGAGCGCTCCGGGGAGGAGCGGGGACCCGGAGCGCTCGGCGTAACAATATGTGTAGATAGAAGCGTGCTGGCACTACCTGTATTGTGTGGTTCACTAAAAATACGTTGGTCCTATAATCCGGACTCTAAAGTATCAGACAGCACAGGCTTGTAATATGGTGGTGCTCATGTAATATAGGTAAAGACAGTTCATCCAATCGCAATGATGTAGAAAAATTACAGGCAGCTCACCAATCTTTTGCAAGACTTCATGCTTTAATTCCAGGGTGTGCAGGCAAAGCGGCTCCATGCCGCACCGGTGAGCTAGACGCTAGTGCGAACAATGACCTGTATACTGAGACTAATATTACAAATAATATCAGTATACAAGGAGGAATATTATCACCATACATATTACCATCATACTGTAACTGACCAAATCCTGTATACTGAGACTAATATTACAAATAATATCAGTATACAAGGAGGAATATTATCACCATACATATTACCATCATACTGTAACTGACCAAATCCTGTATACTGAGACTAATATTACAAATAATACCAGTATACAAGGAGGAATATTATCACCATACATATTACCATCATACTGTAACTGACCACATCCTGTATACTGAGACCAATATTACCAATAATACCAGCATACAGGGAGGAAATATTGTCATCATACATATTATGGTCATACTGTTACTGACACCAATATTACTGAAAATACCAGTACAAAAAAATAAAAATGGTCAGCACCTCCAGACAAAAGGTGCTTACTGTTAGTTGTGTGCGTTACTAGCAAGAAACAAATAATACTGCCACACCATGACCACGACTACCATTGTGACTGACTAATGACCGACTAACACCAATTGTATACATTTTACAAATACCAATACTCCCACATACACTGGCCTTATAGTGGTAGATACCAGCTGTACACATCCCAGTGTGTATTATCCCTGTACTGTGACATCACTGTGTATTATCCCTGTACTGTGACATCACTGTGTGTATTATCCCTGTACTGTGACATCACTGTGTATTATCCCTGTACTGTGACATCACTGTGTATTATCCCTGTACTGTGACATCACTGTGTGTATTATCCCTGTACTGTGACATCACTGTGTGTATTATCCCTGTACTGTGACATCACTGTGTGTAATATCCCTGTACTGTGACATCACTGTGTGTATTATCCCTGTACTGTGACATCACTGTGTGTATTATCTCTGTACTGTGACATCTCTGTATATTATCCCTGTACTGTGACATCACTGTGTGTAATATCCCTGTACTGTGACATCACTGTTTGTATTATCCCTGTACTGTGACATCACTGTGTGTATTATCCCTGTACTGTGACATCACTGTGTGTATTATCCCTGTACTGTGACATCACTGTGTGTATTATCCCTGTACTGTGACATCACTGTGTGTATTATCCCTGTACTGTGACATCACTGTGTATTATCCCTGTACTGTGACATCACTGTGTCTTATCCCTGTACTGTGACATCACTGTATATATTATCCCTGTACTGTGACATCACTGTGTATTATCCCTGTACTGTGACATCACTGTGTATATTATCCCTGTACTGTGACATCACTGTGTATTATCCCTATATTGTGACATCACTGTATACTATCCCTGTACTGTGACATCACTGTGTGTATTATCCCTGTACTGTGACATCACTGTGTATTATCCCTGTACTGTGACATCACTGTGTATTATCCCTGTACTGTGACATCACTGTGTATTATCCCTGTACTGTGACATCACTGTGTATTATCCCTGTACTGTGACATCACTGTGTATTATCCCTGTACTGTGACATCACTGTGTATTATCCTTGTACTGTGACATCACTGTGTATTATCCCTGTACTGTGACATCACTGTGTATATTATCCCTGTACTGTGACATCACTGTGTATTATCCCTGTACTGTGACATCACTGTGTATTATCCCTGTACTGTGACATCACTGTGTATTATCCCTGTACTGTGACATCACTGTGTATTATCCCTGTACTGTGATATCACTGTGTATTATCCTTGTACTGTTACATCACTGTGTATTATCCCTGTACTGTGACATCACTGTGTATTATCCATGTACTGTGACATCACTGTGTATTATCCCTGTACTGTGACATCACTGTGTATATTATCCCTGTACTGTGACATCACTGTGTATATTATCCCTGTACTGTGACATCACTGTGTATATTATCCCTGTACTGTGACATCACTGTGTATTATCCCTGTACTGTGACATCACTGTGTATTATCCTTGTACTATGACATCACTGTGTATTATCCTTGTACTATGACATCACTGTGTATTATCCCTGTACTGTGACATCACTGTGTATTATCCATGTACTGTGACATCACTGTGTATTATCCCTGTACTGTGACATCACTGTGTATATTATCCCTGTACTGTGACATCACTGTGTATTATCCCTGTACTGTGACATCACTGTGTATGTTACGCCGAGCGCTCCGGGTCCCCGCTCCTCCCCGGAGCGCTCGCAACATCCTCGCTACTGCAGCGCCCCGGTCAGATCTACTGACCGGGTGCGCTGCGATACCGCCCCCAGCCGGGATGCGATTCGCGATGCGGGTGGCGCCCGCTCGCGATGCGCACCCTGGCTCCCGTACCTGACTCCCTCTCCGTCGGTCCTGTCCCGGCGCGCGCGGCCCTGCTCCCTAGGGCGCGCGCGCGCCGGGTCTCTGCGATTTAAAGGGCCACTGCGCCACTGATTGGCGCAGTTGGTCTAATTAGTGTGTTCACCTGTGCACTCCCTATGTATACCTCACTTCCCCTGCACTCCCTCGCCGGATCTTGTTGCCATTGTGCCAGTGAAAGCGTTTCCTAGTGTGTTCCTAGCCTGTGTTCCAGACCTCCTGCCGTTGCCCCTGACTACGATCCTTGCTGCCTGCCCCGACCTTCTGCTACGTCCGACCTTGCTCTTGTCTACTCCCTTGTACCGCGCCTATCTTCAGCAGTCAGAGAGGTTGAGCCGTTGCTAGTGGATACGACCTGGTTACTACCGCCGCTGCAAGACCATCCCGCTTTGCGGCGGGCTCTGGTGAATACCAGTAGTAACTTAGAACCGGTCCACTAGCACGGTCCACGCCAATCCCTCTCTGGCACAGAGGATCCACCTCCTGCCAGCCGAATCGTGACAGTAGATCCGGCCATGGATCCCGCTGAAGTTCCACTGCCAGTTGTCGCCGACCTCACCACGGTGGTCGCCCAGCAGTCGCAACAGATAGCGCAACAAGGCCACCAACTGTCTCAACTGACCGTGATGCTACAGCAGCTACTACCACAGCTTCAGCAATCATCTCCTCCGCCAGCTCCTGCACCTCCTCCGCAGCGAGTGGCCGCTTCCGGCCTACGACTATCCTTGCCGGATAAATTTGATGGGGACTCTAAGTTTTGCCGTGGCTTTCTTTCGCAATGTTCCCTGCACTTGGAGATGATGTCGGACCAGTTTCCTACTGAAAGGTCTAAGGTGGCTTTCGTAGTCAGCCTTCTGTCTGGGAAAGCTCTGTCATGGGCCACACCGCTCTGGGACCGCTATGACCCTGTCACTGCCTCTGTACACTCCTTCTTCTCGGAAATTCGAAGTGTCTTTGAGGAACCTGCCCGAGCCTCTTCTGCTGAGACTGCCCTGCTGAACCTGGTCCAGGGTAATTCTTCCGTTGGCGAGTACGCCATCCAATTCCGTACTCTTGCTTCCGAATTATCCTGGAATAATGAGGCCCTCTGCGCGACCTTTAAAAAAGGCCTATCCAGCAACATTAAAGATGTTCTGGCCGCACGAGAAATTCCTGCTAACCTGCATGAACTCATTCATCTAGCCACTCGCATTGACATGCGTTTTTCCGAAAGGCGTCAGGAGCTCCGCCAGGATATGGACTTTGTTCGCACGAGGCGGTTTCTCTCCCCGGCTCCTCTCTCCTCTGGTCCTCTGCAATCCGTTCCTGTGCTTCCCGCCGTGGAGGCTATGCAAGTTGACCGGTCTCGCTTGACACCTCAAGAGAGGACACGACGCCGCATGGAGAATCTTTGCCTGTACTGTGCCGGTACCGAACACTTCCTGAAGGATTGTCCTATCCGTCCTCCCCGCCTGGAAAGACGTACGCTGACTCCGCACAAAGGTGAGACAGTTCTTGATGTCAACTCTGCTTCTCCACGCCTTACTGTGCCTGTGCGGATATCTGCCTCTACCTTCTCCTTCTCTACTATGGCCTTCTTGGATTCCGGATCTGCAGGAAATTTTATTTTTGCCTCTCTCATCAACAGGTTCAACATCCCGGTGACCAGTCTCGCCAGACCCCTCTACATCAATTGTGTTAACAATGAAAGATTGGACTGTACCGTGCGTTACCGCACGGAGCCCCTCCTAATGTGCATCGGACCTCATCACGAAAAAATTGAGTTTTTGGTCCTCTCCAATTGCACTTCCGAAATTCTCCTTGGACTACCGTGGCTTCAACGCCATTCCCCAACCCTTGATTGGTCCACAGGAGAGATCAAGAGCTGGGGTACTTCTTGTTTCAAGGACTGTCTTAAACCGGTTCCCAGTACTCCCTGCCGTGACCCTGTGGGTCCCCCTGTAACCGGTCTCCCTAAGGCTTATATGGACTATGCTGACGTATTTTGCAAAAAACAAGTTGAGACTTTACCTCCTCACAGGCCTTATGACTGTCCTATTGACCTCCTCCCGGGCACTACTCCACCCCGGGGCAGAATTTATCCTCTGTCCGCCCCAGAGACTCTTGCTATGTCTGAATACATCCAGGAAAATTTAAAAAAGGGGTTTATCCGCAAATCCTCCTCTCCTGCCGGAGCTGGATTTTTCTTTGTGTCCAAAAAAGATGGCTCCCTACGTCCTTGCATTGATTACCGCGGACTTAATAAAATCACGGTAAAGAACCGCTACCCCCTACCTCTTATCTCAGAACTCTTTGATCGCCTTCAAGGTGCCCACATCTTTACCAAACTGGACTTAAGAGGTGCTTATAATCTCATCCGCATCAGGGAGGGGGACGAATGGAAAACTGCATTTAACACCAGAGATGGACACTTTGAGTATCTGGTCATGCCCTTTGGCCTGTGCAACGCCCCTGCCGTCTTCCAAGACTTTGTTAATGAAATTTTTCGTGATCTCTTATATTCCTGTGTTGTTGTGTATCTGGACGATATTCTGATTTTTTCAACTTAGAAGAACACCGCCAGCATGTCCACATGGTTCTTCAGAGACTTCGAGACAATCAACTTTATGCCAAAATGGAGAAATGTCTGTTTGAATGTCAATCTCTTCCTTTTCTAGGATACTTGGTCTCTGGCCAGGGACTACAAATGGACCCAGATAAACTCTCTGCCGTCTTAGATTGGCCACGCCCCTCCGGACTCCGTGCTATCCAACGTTTTTTGGGGTTCGCCAATTATTACAGACAATTTATTCCACATTTTTCCACTATTGTGGCTCCTATCGTGGCTTTAACCAAGAAGAATGCCAATCCTAAGTCCTGGTCTCCCCAAGCGGAAGACGCATTTAAACGGCTCAAGTCTACCTTTTCTTCTGCTCCCGTGCTCTCCAGACCTGACCCATCTAAACCCTTCCTATTGGAGGTTGATGCCTCCTCAGTGGGAGCTGGAGCGGTCCTTCTACAAAAAAATTCTTCCGGGCATGCTGTTACTTGTGGTTTTTTTTCTAGGACCTTCTCTCCGGCGGAGAGGAACTACTCCATCGGGGATCGAGAACTACTGGCCATTAAATTGGCACTTGAGGAATGGAGGCATCTGCTGGAGGGATCAAAATTTCCAGTTATCATTTACACCGATCACAAGAATCTCTCCTATCTCCAGTCTGCCCAACGGCTGAATCCTCGCCAGGCCAGGTGGTCGTTGTTCTTTGCCCGTTTTAACTTTGAAATTCATTTTCGCCCTGCCGACAAGAACATTAGGGCCGATGCTCTCTCTCGTTCCTCGGATGCCTCGGAAGTAGAGGTCTCTCCGCAACACATCATTCCTCCTGACTGTCTGATCTCCACTTCTCCAGTCTCCATCAGGCAAACTCCTCCAGGGAAGACCTTCGTTTCTCCACGCCAACGTCTCGGGATTCTCAAATGGGGTCACTCCTCCCACCTCGCAGGCCATGCGGGCATCAAAAAGTCCTTGCAACTCATCTCTCGTTTCTATTGGTGGCCGACTCTGGAGACGGATGTTGTTGATTTTGTGCGGGCCTGTACTGTCTGTGCCCGGGATAAGACTCCTCGCCAGAAGCCTGCTGGTCTCCTTCATCCTCTGCCTGTCCCCGAACAGCCTTGGTCTCTGATTGGTATGGACTTTATTACAGACTTACCCCCATCCCGTGGCAACACTGTTGTTTGGGTGGTCGTTGATCGATTTTCCAAGATGGCACATTTTATTCCTCTTCCTGGTCTTCCTTCAGCGCCTCAGTTGGCAAAACAATTTTTTGTACACATTTTTCGTCTTCACGGTTTGCCCACGCAGATCGTCTCGGATAGAGGCGGCCAATTCGTGTCAAAATTCTGGAGGGCTCTCTGTAAACAACTCAAGATTAAATTAAACTTCTCTTCTGCTTATCATCCTCAATCCAATGGGCAAGTAGAAAGAATTAACCAGGTCCTGGGTGACTATTTACGGCATTTTGTTTCCTCCCGCCAGGATGACTGGGCAGATCTTCTACCATGGGCCGAATTCTCGTACAACTTCAGAGTCTCTGAATCTTCTGCTAAATCCCCATTTTTCGTGGTGTACGGCCGTCACCCTCTTCCCCCCCTCCCTACTCCCTTGCCCTCTGGTTTGCCCGCTGTGGATGAAGTGACTCGTGATCTTTCCACCATATGGAAAGAGACCCAAAATTCTCTTTTACAGGCTTCATCTCGCATGAAAAAGTTTGCCGATAAGAAAAGAAGAGCTTCCCCCATTTTTGCTCCCGGAGACAAGGTATGGCTCTCCGCTAAATATGTCCGCTTCCGTGTCCCCAGTTACAAACTGGGACCACGCTATCTGGGTCCTTTCAAAATCTTGTGCCAAATTAATCCTGTCTCTTGCAAACTTCTTCTTCCTCCTTCTCTTCGTATTCCCAATGCCTTTCATGTCTCTCTCCTTAAACCACTCATCATCAACCGTTTCTCTCCCAAACTTGTTTCTCCCACTCCTGTTTCCGGTTCTTCTGACATCTTCTCCGTGAAGGAGATACTGGCCTCCAAGACGGTCAGAGGGAAAAAAAATTTTTTGGTTGATTGGGAGGGCTGTGGTCCTGAAGAGAGATCCTGGGAACCTGAGGACAACATCCTAGACAAAAGTCTGGTCCTCAGGTTCTCAGGCTCCAAGAAGAGGGGGAGACCCAAGGGGGGGGGGGTACTGTTACGCCGAGCGCTCCGGGTCCCCGCTCCTCCCCGGAGCGCTCGCAACATCCTCGCTACTGCAGCGCCCCGGTCAGATCTACTGACCGGGTGCGCTGCGATACCGCCCCCAGCCGGGATGCGATTCGCGATGCGGGTGGCGCCCGCTCGCGATGCGCACCCTGGCTCCCGTACCTGACTCGCTCTCCGTCGGTCCTGTCCCGGCGCGCGCGGCCCCGCTCCCTAGGGCGCGCGCGCGCCGGGTCTCTGCGATTTAAAGGGCCACTGCGCCACTGATTGGCGCAGTTGGTCTAATTAGTGTGTTCACCTGTGCACTCCCTATGTATACCTCACTTCCCCTGCACTCCCTCGCCGGATCTTCTTGCCATTGTGCCAGTGAAAGCGTTTCCTAGTGTGTTCCTAGCCTGTGTTCCAGACCTCCTGCCGTTGCCCCTGACTACGATCCTTGCTGCCTGCCCCGACCTTCTGCTACGTCCGACCTTGCTCTTGTCTACTCCCTTGTACCGCGCCTATCTTCAGCAGTCAGAGAGGTTGAGCCGTTGCTAGTGGATACGACCTGGTTACTACCGCCGCTGCAAGACCATCCCGCTTTGCGGCGGGCTCTGGTGAATACCAGTAGTAACTTAGAACCGGTCCACTAGCACGGTCCACGCCAATCCCTCTCTGGCACAGAGGATCCACCTCCTGCCAGCCGAATCGTGACAGTGTATTATCCATGTACTGTGACATCACTGTGTATATTATCCCTGTACTGTGACATCACTGTGTATATTATCCCTGTACTGTGACATCACTGTGTATATTATCCCTGTACTGTGACATCACTGTGTATATTATCCCTGTACTGTGACATTACTGTGTATATTATCTCTGAACTATAACATCACTGTGTGTTATCTCTATACTGCAACATCACTGTTGATACTTACACTGCACTGTGACATTACTGTATATATTAAGCCTGTATACCCTAATGCCACTGTACATATTTACCTTGCACTGCGAGTGACAATACAGGGTAAATATGCACAGTGACATCACAGTTCAGAGTTAATATAAACGGTGACATCACAGTTCAGAGTTAATATAAACAGTGACATCACAGTTCAGAGTTAATATATACAGTGACATCACAGTTCAGAGTTAATATATACAGTGACATCACAGTTCAGAGTTAATATACACAGTAATGTCTCTGTACAAGGACAATAAACAGTTTTGCCACTACAGGGTTAATAAACGCAGTGTTGTCACAGTAGAGGGTAACTATACAGTGATGTCATTTTACCGGAAAAATATACACAGTGAAGTCAGCGTTCAAGAATAATAAACTGTGATGTCACTACAGGGTTGTTATACACAGTGACATCAAATTACAGGATGAAGCACAGTGATGTCACAGTTTATTATGAAGCACAGTGATGTCACAGTTTATTATGAAGCACAGTGATGTCACAGTTTATTATGAAGCACAGTGATGTCACAGTTTATTATGAAGCACAGTGATGTCACAGTTTATTATGAAGCACAGTGATGTCACAGTTTATTATGAAGCACAGTGATGTCACAGTTTATTATGAAGCACAGTGATGTCACAGTTTATTATGAAGCACAGTGATGTCACAGTTTATTATGAAGCACAGTGATGTCACAGTTTATTATGAAGCAGTGATGTCACAGTTTATTATGAAGCACAGTGATGTCACAGTTTATTATGAAGCACAGTGATGTCACAGTTTATTATGAAGCACAGTGATGTCACAGTTTATTATGAAGCACAGTGATGTCACAGTTTATTATGAAGCACAGTGATGTCAGTTTATTATGAAGCACAGTGATGTCAGTTTATTATGAAGCACAGTGATGTCACAGTTTATTATGAAGCAGTGATGTCACAGTTTATTATGAAGCACAGTGATGTCAGTTTATTATGAAGCACAGTGATGTCACCGTTTATTATGAAGCACAGTGATGTCAGTTTATTATGAAGCACAGTGATGTCACAGTTTATTATGAAGCACAGTGATGTCACAGTTTATTATGAAGCACAGTGATGTCACAGTTTATTATGTAGCACAGTGATGTCACTGTTTATTATGAAGCACAGTGATGTCACAGTTTATTATGAAGCACAGTGATGTCAGTTTATTATGAAGCACAGTGATGTCACAGTTTATTATGTAGCACAGTGATGTCACCGTTTATTATGAAGCACAGTGATGTCACAGTTTATTATGAAGCACAGTGATGTCACAGTTCATTATGAAGCACAGTGATGTCAGTTTATTATGAAGCACAGTGATGTCACAGTTTATTATGTAGCACAGTGATGTCACAGTTTATTATGAAGCACAGTGATGTCACAGTTTATTATGAAGCACAGTGATGTCAGTTTATTATGAAGCACAGTGATGTCACAGTTTATTATGTAGCACAGTGATGTCACAGTTTATTATGAAGCGCAGTGATGTCACAGTTTATTATGAAGCGCAGTGATGTCACAGTTTATTATGAAGCACAGTGATGTCAGTTTATTATGAAGCACAGTGATGTCACAGTTTATTATGAAGCACAGTGATGTCACAGTTTATTATGAAGCACAGTGATGTCACAGTTAATTATGAAGCACAGTGATGTCAGTTTATTATGAAGCACAGTGATGTCACAGTTTATTATGAAGCACAGTGATGTCACAGTTTATTATGAAGCACAGTGATGTCACAGTTTATTATGAAGCACAGTGATGTCACAGTTTATTATGAAGCACAGTGATGTCACAGTTTATTATGAAGCACAGTGATGTCAGTTTATTATGAAGCGCAGTGATGTCAGTTTATTATGAAGCGCAGTGATGTCACAGTTTATTATGAAGCGCAGTGATGTCACAGTATATTATGAAGCACAGTGATGTCAGTTTATTATGACGCACAGTGATGTCACAGTTTATTATGAAGCACAGTGATGTCACAGTTTATTATGAAGCGCAGTGATGTCACAGTTTATTATGAAGCACAGTGATGTCAGTTTATTATGAAGCAGTGATGTCACAGTTTATTATGAAGCACAGTGATGTCACAGTTTATTATGAAGCACAGTGATGTCACCGTTTATTATGTAGCACAGTGATGTCACAGTTTATTATGAAGCGCAGTGATGTCAGTTTATTATGAAGCGCAGTGATGTCACCGTTTATTATGTAGCGCAGTGATGTCACCGTTTATTATGAAGCACAGTGATGTCACAGTTTATTATGAAGCGCAGTGATGTCAGTTTATTATGAAGCACAGTGATGTCACAGTTTATTATGAAGCACAGTGATGTCAGTTTATTATGAAGCGCAGTGATGTCACAGTTTATTATGAAGCACAGTGATGTCAGTTTATTATGAAGCACAGCGATGTCACAGTTTATTATGAAGCACAATGATGTCACAGTTTATTATGAAGCACAGTGATGTCACAGTTTATTATGTAGCACAGTGATGTCACAGTTTATTATGAAGCGCAGTGATGTCACAGTTTATTATGAAGCGCAGTGATGTCAGTTTATTATGAAGCGCAGTGATGTCACAGTTTATTATGAAGCGCAGTGATGTCACAGTTTATTATGAAGCACAGTGATGTCACAGTTTATTATGAAGCACAGTGATGTCACAGTTTATTATGAAGCACAGTGATGTCACAGTTTATTATGAAGCACAGTGATGTCACAGTTTATTATGTAGCACAGTGATGTCACAGTTTATTATGAAGCACAGTGATGTCACAGTTTATTATGAAGCACAGTGATGTCACAGTTTATTATGAAGCACAGTGATGTCACAGTTTATTATGAAGCACAGTGATGTCACAGTTTATTATGAAGCACAGTGATGTCACAGTTTATTATGTAGCACAGTGATGTCACAGTTTATTATGAAGCACAGTGATGTCACAGTTTATTATGAAGCACAGTGATGTCACAGTTTATTATGAAGCACAGTGATGTCACAGTTTATTATGAAGCACAGTGATGTCACAGTTTATTATGAAGCACAGTGATGTCACAGTTTATTATGAAGCACAGTGATGTCACAGTTTATTATGAAGCACAGTGATGTCACAGTTTATTATGAAGCACAGTGATGTCAGTTTATTATGAAGCACAGTGATGTCAGTTTATTATGAAGCACAGTGATGTCACAGTTTATTATGTAGCACAGTGATGTCACAGTTTATTATGAAGCACAGTGATGTCACAGTTTATTATGAAGCACAGTGATGTCACAGTTTATTATGTAGCACAGTGATGTCACAGTTTATTATGAAGCAGTGATGTCAGTTTATTATGTAGCACAGTGATGTCAGTTTATTATGAAGCACAGTGATGTCACAGTTTATTATGAAGCACAGTGATGTCACAGTTTATTATGAAGCACAGTGATGTCACAGTTTATTATGAAGCACAGTGATGTCACAGTTTATTATGAAGCGCAGTGATGTCACAGTTTATTATGAAGCACAGTGATGTCACGGTTTATTATGAAGCACAGTGATGTCACGGTTTATTATGAAGCACAGTGATGTCACAGTTTATTATGAAGCACAGTGATGTCACAGTTTATTATGAAGCACAGTGATGTCACAGTTTATTATGAAGCACAGTGATATCAGTCTATTATGAAGCACAGTGATGTCACAGTATATTATGAAGCACAGTGATGTCACAGTTTATTATGAAGCGCAGTGATGTCACCGTTTATTATGAAGCGCAGTGATGTCACAGTTTATTATGAAGCGCAGTGATGTCACAGTTTATTATGAAGCACAGTGATGTCACAGTTTATTATGAAGCACAGTGATGTCACAGTTTATTATGAAGCACAGTGATGTCACAGTTTATTATGAAGCACAGTGATGTCACAGTTTATTATGAAGCACAGTGATGTCACAGTTTATTATGAAGCACAGTGATGTCACAGTTTATTATGAAGCACAGTGATGTCACAGTTTATTATGTAGCACAGTGATGTCACAGTTTATTATGAAGCACAGTGATGTCACAGTTTATTATGAAGCACAGTGATGTCACAGTTTATTATGTAGCACAGTGATGTCACAGTTTATTATGAAGCACAGTGATGTCACAGTTTATTATGAAGCACAGTGATGTCACAGTTTATTATGTAGCACAGTGATGTCACAGTTTATTATGAAGCAGTGATGTCAGTTTATTATGTAGCACAGTGATGTCACAGTTTATTATGAAGCACAGTGATGTCACAGTTTATTATGAAGCGCAGTGATGTCACAGTTTATTATGAAGCGCAGTGATGTCACAGTTTATTATGAAGCACAGTGATGTCACAGTTTATTATGAAGCACAGTGATGTCACAGTTTATTATGAAGCACAGTGATGTCACAGTTTATTATGAAGCACAGTGATGTCACAGTTTGTTATGAAGCACAGTGATGTCACAGTTTGTTATGAAGCACAGTGATGTCACAGTTTATTATGAAGCACAGTGATGTCACAGTTTATTATGAAGCACAGTGATGTCACACAGACTACAGAATGTACAACTGTACGTATGATAAAGATGGCGGGATGCTATCGAAACGTCACACATACATGGGGGAATAAAACACTTAGATAATATAGATTAATAGATAGATATGAGATAGATAGATAGATCAGTGTATCCCAATCAGGGGGCCTCTAGCTATTCCAAAATGACAACTCCCAGCATTCCTTTGGCTTTATGAGCATACTGGGAGGTGTAGTTTTGCAACAGCTGGAGGCCCCCTGGTTGGGAAACACTGATCTATCAATCATCTATCTATCTATCCATCCATCTATCTATATCCATCTATCTATTTATGTATCTATCTATCTTTCTATTTATCTATCTATCTCATATCTATCTCAGATAGATGAGAGATAGATAGATATGAGAGATAGATAGATAGATGATATATAGATAGATAGATACATAAATAGATGGATATATAGATAGATAGATAGATAGATAGATAGATAGATAGATAAATAGATGATAGAGATAGTATCTATCTATCTAAAACAAATAAAAACGGCACAACCAAAATCCAGAGATTAGAGAGAATTCGGGGTGCCCGCATACTTGGAACCTGGGTCCACTGGTTCCTTAATCCAGACAAAGAACAATATGATGCAGCATAGTCTATGCACATGATGGAATAAACCACCATTTTCTGCAAACTTGTGGCGTGCTGAATCATATTGTTCTTTATCTATCTATCTATATCCTATCTATATCATTTCAATCTATATCATTTCAATCTATATCATTTCAATCTATATCATTTCAATCTATCTATATCATATCTATCTATCATCTATCTATCTCATATCTATCTATATATCCATATATTTATGTATTTATTTATCTATATATCATCTATCTATCTATTTCTCATATCTATCTATCTTTCATCTATCTCTCATCTATTTGAGATAGATATGAGATAGATAGATAGATAAATAGAAAGATATATATATATATATAAATAGATAGATATGAGATGGATAGATATGAGCATAGGCGTGCGCAGCCTATTGCATTAGGGTGTGCACCCTAAAGCACAAACTCACGCAGCGCACGCGTGTGTGTGATATATATACACACCCACTCTTGCTTGCATGCACACATACATAACCATACCTACACTCATAAATATCAATACAAACACAATGAAAAACTTTATTAAAACTTTTTTGGGATTGGAGGCTCCATTATACATACACTGTACAGCAATCATACATCCATTATACATACACTGTACAGCAAGCATACCTCCATTATACATACACTGTACAGCAATCATACCTCCATTATACATACACTGTACAGCAATCATACATCCATTATACATACACTGTACAGCAATCATACATCCATTATACATACACTGTACAGCAATCATACATCCATTATACATACACTGTACAGCAAGCATACCTCCATTATACATACACTGTACAGCAATCATACCTCCATTATACATACACTGTACAGCAATCATACATCCATTATACATACACTGTACAGCAATCATACATCCATTATACATACACTGTGACTGTACAGCAATCATACATCCTATCCATTAATAATGGATTGGATGTATGATTGCTGTACAGTCACAGGCAGTGTATGTATAATGGATGTATGATTGCTGTACAGTGTATGTATAATGGATGTATGATTGCTGTACAGTGTATGTATAATGGAGGTATGATTGCTGTACAGTGTATGTATAATGGAGGTATGATTGCTGTACAGTGTATGTATAATGGAGGTATGATTGCTGTACAGTGTATGTATAATGGATGTATGATTGCTGTACAGTGTATGTATAATGGAGGTATGATTGCTGTACAGTGTATGTATAATGGAGGTATGATTGCTGTACAGTGTATGTATAATGAATGTATGATTGCTGTACAGTGTATGTATAATGGATGTATGATTGCTGTACAGTGTATGTATAATGGATGTATGATTGCTGTACAGTGTAAGTATAATGGATGTATGATTGCTGTACAGTGTATGTATAATGGATGTATGATTGCTGTACAGTGTATGTATAATGAATGTATGATTGCTGTACAGTGTATGTATAATGGATGTATGATTGTTGTACAGTGTATGTATAATGGTGGTATGATTGCTATACAGTGTATGTATAATGGATGTATGATTGCTGTACAGTGTATGTATAATGGATGTATGATTGCTGTACAGTGTATGTATAATGGAGGTATGATTGCTGTACAGTGTATGTATAATGGAGGTATGATTGCTGTACAGTGTATGTATAATGGAGGTATGATTGCTGTACAGTGTATGTATAATGAATGTATGATTGCTGTACAGTGTATGTATAATGGATGTATGATTGCTGTACAGTGTATGTATAATGGATGTATGATTGCTGTACAGTGTAAGTATAATGGATGTATGATTGCTGTACAGTGTATGTATAATGGATGTATGATTGCTGTACAGTGTATGTATAATGGATGTATGATTGCTGTACAGTGTATGTATAATGGAGGTATGATTGCTGTACAGTGTATGTATAATGGATGTATGCTTGCTGTACAGTGTATGTATAATGGATGTATGATTGCTGTACAGTCAGGGGTGTGGAAATTTAAAAAAAAACTACTTGTCCAAGGGACTAAAGCGGAACACAATCTACTTGTCCCTCAAGAAAATCTACTTGTCCTGGTTGATGAAATAATTTCAACCAAAATAGTCTGATCCCCCCCACTAGACCACCAGGGATGGATATAAGATCCTTTAGACACTGCTGACAGCGGTGATCTAATGGGTTAATAGGTGATGGCAGTATGTCAGGATATTAGCGGGGGGAGAGCTGTAGATCCTCTTACACCCCAGACAAGACCAGAAAAGTCTACATGTTACTTTTTGATGCTTATAAAAAATTTCTAATATGAAGTGACCAAAAATGAACAATTCTGGACTATTTTTTTACATTTACACCGTTCACCGTACGGTTTAATTAACATTATATTTTAATAGTCTGGACATTTCCACATGCAGCGATACCACTTATGTTTATTTTTGTACATTATTTTTATTTAAAGAAAATTGGAAACTTTTATTAGGAAAGGGGCTTATTCACATATATACGCACTTTTTAAAATATTTTAATCACTATTTTTCAGTCTCAATAGGAACTTATGTGTTACTGGGGGGGGGGGGGGGGGGGGGTTCTGCTTCTCCAGTTTATATTGTGCATTTTGTGTCAGAAAATGCTGGAAGTTGCATTTAGTTAGTAGATAACTACAACTCCCAGCATGCCCTGATGTAGCCTATGGTTCTGTGGGTGTTGCAGCAGGTTGCACTGTATAGTAGGACAGTTAAGGTTATTGTGTAACATGCTGGGAGTTGTAGTTTTGGTTTGTGTCAGCTGCAGAGCCATAGTCTGTGTCAAGGAATACTGGGAATTACAGTTAGTAACTACAACACCCAGCATGCCCTGATGCAGCCAATAGCTCTGCAGCTGACCCGAACCAAAACTACAACTCCCAGCATGTTACACTTTATAGTTGTACAGTTTAGGTTATGGTCCAACATGCTGGGAGTTGTAGTTTTGGTTCGGGCGTGTTTGTGTGCATCTGTGGGGCTCTTGGTTGGCGGGTGAGTATGAAGGGGGGATTCTGGGGGTGCAATTTAGTGCGGGGGCCACTAAAAATAAATAAATTAGATGGCACAACTGCCCTAATGCCCGACGTGACAGTCCGCTCCTATACAAAACATTCATGCATACACATCATACATACACCAGCCACTGCCCCCCCACATCATACATACACACACACCCGCCACTGCCCCCCCCACATTATACATTACATACACACATCACACATACATCATACACACATACACTCACACCATACATATACACCATACATATGCACACATCATACATACATCTGCCGCTGCCCCCCCCACATCATACATCACATACATACACATCACACTTAGACATTATACACACATCATACATTACATACACATCATACTTAGACATCATACACACATACACTCACACCATACATATCCACCAGTGTTTCCCAACCAGGGTGCCTCCAGCTGTTGCAAAACTACAACTCCCAGCATGCCCAGGGCTGGAGGCACCCTGGTTGGGAAACACTGATATACACCATACATATGCACACATCATACATACACCTGCCGCTGCCCCCCATCATACATCACATACACATCACACATACACTCACACCATACATATACAAGCACCCTTCCTGCCGCCGCCTGCATTCTTGGTCTCCTCACCTGAGCCGCCATGAGTGGACATCAGAGCTGTAGTCCCGGCCGGTGTGAGGTGACATTTCCGTCCTCCCCCTCCCCTCCCCCGCTCTGTGTTTACCCCGTGCAAACAAGCAACCGCCCCGTGGTGGATTAGGTCCTGTCTAGACAGAGCAGGGGGAGGGGAGGGATAGAGCTGAGTGCGGGGGATGGAGCTGTGCACGGAGCTGTCTACATCCTCTCTCTCACCCTGCTGTGTCTTCTGAGCTCCGTCCATCCTCCGGGAGGGGAGATAAGGGGGCTCTGCAGTCAGCTGGAGGCCGCCGCCCCCTCCATATACTCTGAGCGCTGGTGTGAGGTGGAGACTTCCATCGGCTCCTGCACCTCACACCGACATTAAAGAAAAATAAGGGGGAAGGAAGTCTGTCTGTCCCTGCCCGATACAGGGCTAAATCTATAAACAATTCACCTGCCCGGTGCCCAAAACTACTTGTCCCGGGCGTCGGGCTATAGGATTTCCACATCCCTGACAGTGTATGTATAATGGCGGTATTCTTGCTGTACAGTGTATGTATAATGGCGGTATGATTGCTTTACAGTGTATGTATAATTGCTGTACAGTGTATGTATAATGGCGGTATGATTGCTGTACAGTGTATGTATAATGAATGTATGATTGCTGTACAGTGTATGTATAATGGATGCATGATTGCTGTACAGTGTAAGTATAATGGATGTATGATTGCTGTACAGTGTATGTATAATGGAGGTATGATTGCTGTACAGTGTATGTATAATGGAGGTATGATTGCTGTACAGTGTATGTATAATGGAGGTATGATTGCTGTACAGTGTATGTATAATGGAGGTATGATTGCTGTACAGTGTATGTATAATGGCGGTATGCTTGCTGTACAGTGTATGTATAATGGCGGTATGATTGCTTTACAGTGTATGTATAATTGCTGTACAGTGTATGTATAATGGCGGTATGATTGCTGTACAGTGTATGTATAATGAATGTATGATTGCTGTACAGTGTATGTATAATGGATGTATTATTGCTGTACAGTGTATGTATAATGGAGGTACGATTGCTGTACAGTGTATGTATAATGGCGG
This sequence comes from Hyla sarda, assembly GCF_029499605.1. Lineage (NCBI taxonomy): Eukaryota > Metazoa > Chordata > Amphibia > Anura > Hylidae > Hyla > Hyla sarda. The sequence continues at coordinate 8,792 of NW_026609023.1, read as the reverse complement.
TATGCTTGCTGTACAGTGTATGTATAATGGCGGTATGATTGCTTTACAGTATATGTATAATTGCTGTACAGTGTATGTATAATGGCGGTATGATTGCTGTACAGTGTATGTATAATGAATGTATGATTGCTGTACAGTGTATGTATAATGGATGTATGATTGCTGTACAGTGTATGTATAATGGTGGTATGATTGCTGTACAGTGTATGTATAATGGTGGTATGATTGCTGTACAATGTATGTATAATGGATGTATGATTGTTGTACAGTGTATGTATAATGGAGGTATGATTGCTATACAGTGTATGTATAATGGATGTATGATTGCTGTACAGTGTATGTATAATGGAGGTATGATTGCTGTACAGTGTATGTATAATGGAGGTATGATTTCTGTACAGTGTATGTATAATGGATGTATGACTGATGTACAGTGTATATATAATGGATGTATGATTGCTGTACAGTGTATGTATAATGGATGTATGATTGCTGTACAGTGTATATATAATGGATGTATGATTGCTGTACAGTGTATGTATAATGGATGTATGATTGCTGTACAGTGTATGTATAATGGATGTATGATTGCTGTACAGTGTATGTATAATGGATGTATGATTGCTGTACAGTGTATGTATAATGGATGTATGATTGCTGTACAGTGTATGTATAATGGTGGTATGATTGCTGTACAGTGTATGTATAATGGAGGTATGATTGCTGTACAGTGTATGTATAATGAATATATGATTGCTGTACAGTGTATGTATAATGGAGGTATGATTGCTATACAGTGTATGTATAATGGATGTATGATTGCTGTACAGTGTATGTATAATGGTGGTATGATTGCTGTACAGTGTATGTATAATGGTGGTATGCTTGCTGTACAGTGTATGTATAATGGATGTATGATTGCTGTACAGTGTATGTATAATGGAGGTATGATTGCTGTACAGTGTATGTATAATGGAGGTATGATTGCTATACAGTGTATGTATAATGGATGTATGATTGCTGTACAGTGTATGTATAATGGAGGTATGATTGCTGTACAGTGTATGTATAATGGAGGTATGATTTCTGTACAGTGTATGTATAATGGATGTATGATTGCTGTACAGTGTATGTATAATGAATGTATGACTGCTGTACAGTGTATGTATAATGGAGGTATGATTTCTGTACAGTGTATGTATAATGGATGTATGATTGCTGTACAGTGTATGTATAATGAATGTATGACTGCTGTACAGTGTATGTATAATGGATGTATGACTGCTGTACAGTGTATGTATAATGGATGTATGATTGCTGTACAGTGTATGTATAATGGAGGTATGATTGCTGTACAGTGTATGTATAATGGATGTATGATTGCTGTACAGTGTAAGTATAATGGTGGTATGATTGCTGTACAGTGTATGTATAATGGATGTATGACTGCTGTACAGTGTATGTATAATGGATGTATGACTGATGTACAGTGTATATATAATGGATGTATGATTGCTGTACAGTGTATGTATAATGGATGTATGATTGCTGTACAGTGTATATATAATGGATGTATGATTGCTGTACAGTGTATGTATAATGGATGTATGATTGCTGTACAGTGTATGTATAATGGATGTATGACTGCTGTACAGTGTATGTATAATGAAGGTATGACTGTTGTACTGTGTATGTATAATGGAGGTATGATTGCTGTACAGTGTATGTATAATGGAGGTATGATTGCTGTACAGTGTATGTATAATGGAGGTATGATTGCTGTACAGTGTATGTATAATGGAGGTATGATTGCTGTACAGTGTATGTATAATGGAGGTATGATTGCTGTACAGTGTATGTATAATGGAGGTATGATTGCTGTACAGTGTATGTATACTGAATGTATGATTGCTGTACAGTGTATGTATAATGGAGGTATGATTGCTGTACAGTGTATGTATAATGGATGTATGATTGCTGTACAGTGTATGTATAATGGAGGTATGCTTGCTGTACAGTGTATGTATAATGGCGGTATGATTGCTGTACAGTGTATGTATAATGGATGTATGATTGCTGTACAGTGTATGTATAATGGAGGTATGCTTGCTGTACAGTGTATGTATAATGGCGGTATGATTGCTGTACAGTGTATGTATAATGGATGTATGATTGCTGTACAGTGTATGTATAATGGAGGTATGATTGCTGTACAGTGTATGTATAATGGATGTATGATTGCTGTACAGTGTATGTATAATGGAGGTATGATTGCTGTACAGTGTATGTATAATGGATGTATGATTGCTGTACAGTGTATATATAATGGATGTATGATTGCTGTACAGTGTATGTATAATGGATGTATGATTGCTGTACAGTGTATGTATAATGGATGTATGATTGCTGTACAGTGTATGTATAATGGATGTATGATTGCTGTACAGTGTATGTATAATGGATGTATGATTGCTGTACAGTGTATGTATAATGGAGGTATGATTGCTGTACAGTGTATGTATAATGGAGGTATGATTGCTGTACAGTGTATGTATAATGAATATATGATTGCTGTACAGTGTATGTATAATGGAGGTATGATTGCTATACAGTGTATGTATAATGGATGTATGATTGCTGTACAGTGTATGTATAATGGTGGTATGCTTGCTGTACAGTGTATGTATAATGGTGGTATGCTTGCTGTACAGTGTATGTATAATGGATGTATGATTGCTGTACAGTGTATGTATAATGGAGGTATGATTGCTGTACAGTGTATGTATAATGGAGGTATGATTGCTATACAGTGTATGTATAATGGATGTATGATTGCTGTACAGTGTATGTATAATGGAGGTATAATTGCTGTACAGTGTATGTATAATGGAGGTATGATTTCTGTACAGTGTATGTATAATGGATGTATGATTGCTGTACAGTGTATGTATAATGAATGTATGACTGCTGTACAGTGTATGTATAATGGAGGTATGATTTCTGTACAGTGTATGTATAATGGATGTATGATTGCTGTACAGTGTATGTATAATGAATGTATGACTGCTGTACAGTGTATGTATAATGGATGTATGACTGCTGTACAGTGTATGTATAATGGATGTATGATTGCTGTACAGTGTATGTATAATGGAGGTATGATTGCTGTACAGTGTATGTATAATGGATGTATGATTGCTGTACAGTGTAAGTATAATGGTGGTATGATTGCTGTACAGTGTATGTATAATGGATGTATGATTGCTGTACAGTGTATGTATAATGGATGTATGACTGATGTACAGTGTATATATAATGGATGTATGATTGCTGTACAGTGTATGTATAATGGATGTATGATTGCTGTACAGTGTATATATAATGGATGTATGATTGCTGTACAGTGTATGTATAATGGATGTATGATTGCTGTACAGTGTATGTATAATGGATGTATGACTGCTGTACAGTGTATGTATAATGAAGGTATGACTGTTGTACTGTGTATGTATAATGGAGGTATGATTGCTGTACAGTGTATGTATAATGGAGGTATGATTGCTGTACAGTGTATGTATAATGGAGGTATGATTGCTGTACAGTGTATGTATAATGGAGGTATGATTGCTGTACAGTGTATGTATAATGGAGGTATGATTGCTGTACAGTGTATGTATAATGGAGGTATGATTGCTGTACAGTGTATGTATACTGAATGTATGATTGCTGTACAGTGTATGTATAATGGAGGTATGATTGCTGTACAGTGTATGTATAATGGATGTATGATTGCTGTACAGTGTATGTATAATGGAGGTATGATTGCTGTACAGTGTATGTATAATGGAGGTATGATTGCTGTACAGTGTAAGTATAATGGATGTATGATTGCTGTACAGTGTATATATAATGGAGGTATGCTTGCTGTACAGTGTATGTATAATGGAGGTATGCTTGCTGTACAGTGTATGTATAATGGCGGTATGATTGCTGTACAGTGTATGTATAATGGATGTATGATTGCTGTACAGTGTATGTATAATGGAGGTATGCTTGCTGTACAGTGTATGTATAAAGGAGGTATGATTGCTGTACAGTGTATGTATAATGGAGGTATGATTGCTGTACAGTGTATGTATAATGGAGGTATGCTTGCTGTACAGTGTATGTATAATGGCGGTATGATTGCTGTACAGTGTATGTATAATGGATGTATGATTGCTGTACAGTGTATGTATAATGGAGGTATGATTGCTGTACAGTGTATGTATAATGGATGTATGATTGCTGTACAGTGTATGTATAATGGAGGTATGATTGCTGTACAGTGTATGTATAATGGATGTATGATTGCTGTACAGTGTATGTATAATGGAGGTATGATTGCTGTACAGTGTATGTATAATGGAGGTATGATTGCTGTACAGTGTATGTATAATGGAGGTATGATTGCTGTACAGTGTATGTATAATGGAGGTATGCTTGCTGTACAGTGTATGTATAATGGAGGTATGATTGCTGTACAGTGTATGTATAATGGATGTATGATTGCTGTACAGTGTATGTATAATGAATGTATGACTGCTGTACAGTGTATGTATAATGGACAGGGCCGTCTTTAATTTTGATTGGACCCTGGGCAAGCAATTTTTTTTGGTCCCCCACCCCCATCCCACACACACTCGGGATCAGTACAGGATAAGTAATGTAATGTATGTACACAGTGACCTCACCAGCAGAATAGTGAGTACAGCTCTGGAGTATAATACAGGATATAACTCAGGATCAGTACAGGATACGTACGGGGGAGGGGATTATCAGATTATGCATGTGAGGGGAGGATAATAATGATTATTATAAATCCTCCCCTCACATATATGTAATATCTCCCCCTCACATGTATAATCTGATAACCCCCTCCTCACATGGATAATCCCCTCACATATAATCTGGATTATGATATTATATATGTGAGGGGATAACCAGTGTGAGGAGGGGGGTTATCAGATTATACATGTGAGGGGGAGATGTTACATATATGTGAGGGGAGGATTATAATAATCATTATTATCCTCCCCTCACATGTATAATTTCCTCCCTTCTCACATTATATAATAAATCCCCCCCACTCCCACACTATATAATAAATCCCCCCTCACATTATATAATAAATCCCCCCCCACATTATATAATAAATCCCCCCCACTCCCACACTATATAATAAATCCCCCCCTCACATTATATAATAAATCCCCCCCACACTATATAATAAATCCCCCTCACATTATATAATAAATCCCCCCACACTATATAATAAATCCCCCTCACATTATATAATAAATCCCCCCCCACATTATATAATAAATCCCCCCCACTCCCACACTATATAATAAATCCCCCCTCACATTATATAATAAATCCCCCCCACACTATATAATAAATCCCCCCTCACATTATATAATAAATCCCCCCACACTATATAATAAATCCCCCTCACATTATATAATAAATCCCCCCACATTATATAATAAATCCCCCCTCACATTATATAATAAATCCCCCCCCCACACTATATAATAAATCCCCCCTCACATTATATAATAAATCCCCCCACACTATATAATAAATCCCCCCTCACATTATATAATAAATCCCCCCACACTATATAATAAATCCCCCTCACATTATATAATAAATCCCCCCACATTATATAATAAATCCCCCCTCACATTATATAATAAATCCCCCCCACACTATATAATAAATCCCCCCTCACATTATATAATAAATCCCCCCACACTATATAATAAATCCCCCCTCACATTATATAATAAATCCCCCACACTATATAATAAATCCCCCCCACACTATATAATAAATCCCCCCTCACATTATATAATAAATCACCCCCACACTATATAATAAATCCCCCCTCATATTATATAATAAATCCCCCCACACTATATAATAAATCCCCCCTCACATTATATAATAAATCCCCCCCACCCCCAAACTATATAATAAATCCCCCCTCACATTATATAATAAATCCCCCCCACTATATAATAAATCCCCCCTCACATTATATAATAAATCCCCTCCCCACACTATATAATAAATCCCCCCTGACATTATATAATAAATCCCCCCCACACTATATAATAAATCCCCCCTCACATTATATAATAAATCCCCCCCACCCCCACACTATATAATAAATCCCCCCCCACACTATATAATAAATCCCCCCCCACACTACGGTATATAATAAATCCCCCCTCACATGATATAATAAATCCCCCCTCACATTATATAATAAATCCCCCCCCACACTATATAATAAATCCCCCCTCACATTATATTATAAATCCCCCCCCACACTATATAATAAATCCCTCCTCACATTATATAATAAATCCCCCCCCACACTATATAATAAATCCCCCCTCACATTATATAATAAATCCCCCTCACATTATATAATAAATCCCCCCCACCCCCACACTATATAATAAATCCCCCCCACCCCCACACTATATAATTAAATCCCCCCTCACATTATATAATAAATCCCTCCCCACACTATATAATAAATCCCCCCTGACATTATATAATAAATCCCCCCCACACTATATAATAAATCCCCCCTCACATTATATAATAAATCCCCCCCACCCCCACACTATATAATAAATCCCCCCTCACATTATATAATAAATCCCCTCCCCACACTATATAATAAATCCCCCCTGACATTATATAATAAATCCCCCCCACATTATATAATAAATCCCCCCCACATTATATAATAAATCCCCCCACCCCCACACTATATAATAAATCCCCCCTCACATTATATAATAAATCCCCTCCCCACACTATATAATAAATCCCCCCTGACATTATATAATAAATCCCCCCCACACTATATAATAAATCCCCCCTCACATTATATAATAAATCCCCCCCACACTATATAATAAATCCCCCCTCACATTATATAATAAATCCCCCCACCCCCACACTATATAATAAATCCCCCCTCACATTATATAATAAATCCCCCCACACTATATAATAAATCCCCCCTCACATTATATAATAAATCCCCCCACACTATATAATAAATCCCCCCTCACATTATATAATAAATCCCCCCACACTATATAATAAATCCCCCCTCACATTATATAATAAATCCCCCCACACTATATAATAAATCCCCCCTCACATTATATAATAAATCCCCCCTCACACTATATAATAAATCCCCCCCTCACACTATATAATAAATCCCCCCTCACATTATATAATAAATCCCCCCTCACATTATATAATAAATCCCCCCTCACATTATATAATAAATCCCCCCTCACATTATATAATAAATCCCCCCACACTATATAATTAATCCCCCCTCACACTATATAATAAATCCCCCCACACTATATAATAAATCCCCCCTCACACTATATAATAAATCCCCCCTCACATTATATAATAAATCCCCCCTCACATTATATAATAAATCCCCCCCACACTATATAATAAATCCCCCCTCACATTATATAATAAATCCCCCTCACATTATATAATAAATCCCCCTCACATTATATAATAAATCCCCCCTCACATTATATAATAAATCCCCCCCCACCCCCACACTATGTAATAAATCCCCCTCACACTATATAATAAATCCCCTCCCCACACTATATAATAAATCCCCCCTCACATTATATAATAAATCCCCCCACACTATATAATAAATCCCCCCACACTATATAATAAATCCCCCCCACTCCCACACTATATAATAAATCCCCCCTCACATTATATAATAAATCCCCCCACACTATATAATAAATCCCCCCCACACTATATAATAAATCCCCCCTCACATTATATAATAAATCCCCCCTCACATTATATAATAAATCCCCCCTCACATTATATAATAAATCCCCCCTCACATTATATAATAAATCCCCCCACACTATATAATAAATCCCCCCACACTATATAATAAATCCCCCCCACTCCCACACTATATAATAAATCCCCCCTCACATTATATAATAAATCCCCCCACACTATATAATAAATCCCCCCCACACTATATAATAAATCCCCCCTCACATTATATAATAAATCCCCCCTCACATTATATAATAAATCCCCCCTCACATTATATAATAAATCCCCCCTCACATTATATAATAAATCCCCCCCACCCCCACACTATATAATAAATCCCCCCTCACATTATATAATAAATCCCCCCTCACATTATATAATAAATCCCCCCTCACATTATATAATAAATCCCCCCTCACATTATATAATAAATCCCCCCTCACATTATATAATAAATCCCCCCCACCCCCACACTATATAATAAATCCCCCCTCACATTATATAATAAATCCCCCCTCACATTATATAATAAATCCCCCCTCACATTATATAATAAATCCCCCCCTCACATTATATAATAAATCACCCCCACACTATATAATAAATCCCCCCTCACATTATATAATAAATCCCCCCTCACATTATATAATAAATCCCCCCCTCACATTATATAATAAATCACCCCCACACTATATAATAAATCCCCCCTCACATTATATAATAAATCCCCCCCTCACATTATATAATAAATCCCCCCTCAACATTATATAATAAATCCCCCCTCACATTATATATAATAAAATCCCCCCCACCCCACACTATATAATAAATCCCCCCTCACATTATATAATAAATCCCCCCTCACATTATATAAT
>NW_026609022.1:0-43493 GCF_029499605.1 Hyla sarda | reverse complement strand
GACAAGAGTATTGCCTAGCCTGAGGGTACCTGGCCCTAAAAATGTCCACCCATCCAACCTCCTCCAAAAACAGCGATAAAGGGCCACCCCCAACTCCCGCCGGGATCCCCCTGGGGCTATGACGATCTAGGGACGGATTCGGTACCATGTTGAAGTCCCCCATACAGAGGACACGGGCAGAGGGATAACTAGCTGCGAATGTAACCGCCTTATGGAGTATATCCATAGAGGCGGGGGGAGGGTTGTATATGAATAAGAAGACAAAAGGCACATTATTTAAAAATGCGTATACAAAGATAAAACGACCCTGTGAATCCTTACGTACTGTAACCGGGTCCCACCTCACTCTCCGACTAACCAATAGGGAAACCCCCCTTGAGAAGGACGTGTGATAGGAGTGCAAGGACCATTGGACCCAGGGTTTAGAAAACTGACCAGCTCTATCTGGAGTAAGATGTGTCTCCTGCAGTGCCACAATATGAGGCTGATACTTCCTAATATGGGAGAATATCATAGTGCGCTTGCGCGGGGTGCGCGCTCCTCTAACATTCCATGACATTATCTTAATATCAGCCATAAGAAGAGACAACACATAAAACAGCAGGGGGAGAGGTAGAGACAAAGAAGACATACATGCCCCAGCCGGGGTGAGAAATACTGACAGGGATGCGCGGGACCATATATAGACCGTAGTACTGAAGTGGTTAGACACAAAACCCTACTAATAGGCGACCTCGCGGGTAGGTATCTTGGAGGCAAAATGAAACCCCAAACTAAGTAGGGGAACAATAAATAAATCAAACAGTAAACATATTTATACCAGTGTTGCATAAGCATCAGTGGAGCAACAGCTCCATCTAGTGGGGAGAACCTGCTCATACATGCTAACAGTGGAGAACCCTGAGTATGTACATCAATCAGTAGGAGAATACTAGTCCAACTGGGACCCGAGAGAAGAAGTGGAGGAGAATACAGGAAGAAAGAAAAGAAAAGAAAAAAAAAAAAAAAACGAGGGGGGGGGGGGGGGGGGGAAGGGGAAAAGGAGGAAGAGAAAAGGAAGGAGAGAGGAAGGAGAGAGGTAGGAGAGAGAGGGGGGACGGGAGGGGGAAGAACAGGGGGTGGAGGGAGGGTCCCACGAAGGAGAGAAGGATAGGGGAAGCAGGAGAGAGAGAGAGGAAATAGAACATGAGAAACTCATATGATCAACAGTAAATCCCATCCCCTCCTCAAGAGATTGTCCACCCGCCACCCCGACCCCCCCACAAATGGAAAAAAAAAATAATAAAGGGGAAGAAAAAGGAAAAAACAAAAAAAATAATAACCCCAGCAAACAGGAGTCACACAGCAAGGGACAGTCCAGGTAGTCGAGGACCAAAAGGCCTAAGGCACTAAAATGGGGGGGGGGGGTTTGTTGGTTAGGAAGGGAGAATGGGAAGGGGGGGGGGGGAAAAATGGCACATCAGGGAGGGGGGAAGGAGACCAACTAAAGATCGCGTACTAGTAGTCCAGTGGCCGACGTCCTCCAAGTCCGTGACTCAAAAAATAAAAATAAAAAAAAAAAAAAAAAGGGGGGAAAAAAATGAAAAAAAATGGACCGACCCAGGAAAAAGGGACAGGGCGACGTGGAAGGTAGACTGGAGAGGGACAGAGTAAATCCCTTCAGAGGGTCAGGGTAGGGCCCTCATGCAGTCCCGGAGGAACAGTCCTGAATCAGGGCACACAGCAGTCCAAAGTAAGCAACAGGATGGGGGCGAGGGAAGGGAGAGGTAAGGCCTGGGATCATCAGGGAGGCATTAGGTGCATGGGGAGAGTGGAGGGTCCGGGGAGACTAGGCTCCCGGGGAGGGGGGAAGAGGAAGCACAGTACCTTGAGCTCCGCAGAGGGGTCCAGGAGACCGGGGCCATACAGGGGGGTAGAGGTAAGGAGAGGGAGGGTAAAGGTCATGGCAGGAGGTCCTGTACCAGCATCACCATCTCCCCACGTAATCCGGGGTCACCTACAGGATCCGGATCAACGTTGGCGCCGTAGCCAGTCATCCGCATCCTGCGGGGAAGTGAAGAAAATCGCCCGGTCACCATCCACGATCCTCAACCGGGCAGGGTATGCCATGGAATATGGTACCCCTCTCTCTCTCAGCCGCGCCTTGATAGAAGTAAACGAGGCCCTCTTGCGTTGAAGATCAGAGGAGAAGTCCGGGAAAATGGACACCTTTGCGTTCTGCACTATGATCTCCGGCAGCCGCCGGGCAGAGCGGAGGATCAAGTCCCGATCATTGCAGTTGAGAAACCTCGCCAATAGAGGAAGAGGAGGTGCACCAGGGATCGGAGGCTTAGATGGTACTCGGTGTGCTCTCTCCACGGCGTAAGCAGCTGAGAATGGGGCATCCGGAAAAAGCTCTTTTATCCAGGACTCCACATAGGCCCCCGGGTTCTGACCCTCCGCCCGCTCAGGAAGACCGATCACTCTAATGTTATTCCGGCGCAGCCGGTTCTCGAGGTCGTCATTCTTCTGACGGGCCAAATCCAGCTGCTCCCGGACCTCGCGGATTGAAGAGGGTAGAGGCTGTACCGTGTCTTCCAGGGTTGAGATGCGCGTCTCAGTCTCCGTCACCCGCTCCCTCAGGGTCTGAAAGTCCTGCCGTAGGAGGCCCACGTCCACCCTGACCTCTTCAAGCTTTCCGGTGAGAGAAGTGCGGCATGTCTGGATCGCCATCAGGAGGGTATCGCTCACCTCTCGAAGGGTAAGGTCAGTAGAATCTGCTCCCTCTTCACGATGTGGAGCCTCTCCTTCCTCCTCAGCCGCTGGTGGAACACGCGCCCCGGCCTGAGCGGCGCCATCTTGCCTGACCGCGCGGGCATAGTCCCGGAGCTTTTCCACGGCCGGTCGATCCTTGTTTCTCGTCGGGTCTTGTTTAGAGGCCATAATGCGGGTCCTCAGCCGAGTCTGTGGGGTCAGGGACTCCAGGATTCACCTCAGGATAAGTTAAATGCAGGTTCTAAGCGGGAGCACTCACAGCGTGCGACCGCTCATCTCAACCGCCAAGCCACGCCCCCCGGGAACCTCTCTTCATTACGAATCTTCTCACTGAAGAAGCCGGCTCCAGCCACAATGTCCGCTCTCAGCTGCACAATCTCCTCCACCTCTTTCTTTAGTGCTCTCACCTTTGCAGTGAACGCTGCTCTCTTGCCCTTGGCTGCTGTATCCGCCTGGTAAGTTGTAAACTTTATGTCTTCTCTTAGACCTCGTAGCTGTTTCCCAAGCTGTTCATATTGGGCCATCTTTGCCTGGATTCTAGATCCGAAAGTCTCCAGGGATTCCCTTGGCTCCTTTACCCCCCATTGCTGGGGTTCTGAGGAGCCTGAGGTAGAAGCCTTCACTCCACTCCTCTGCCTGGATGAGCTTCTTTTCCCAGAGGAACTTTTGCTGGAAGCCTTGCAGCTCCCAGCTGGGGATGGGGGAGGGGGCCCCACATGGCGATGGGCCCTGGTGGATCGTCTCACCCCATCCTGGCTGCTGGCCGTCGCATTTTCCTTTGCACCCCCCGCCGGCCGGGTACGGGGAGTGCAAGATGAAGCCTCCTGGGGCTCCATAGCAGGAAAACCCTCTACCCAGGTATCTGCCACACACCTGGGGAGGGGCGGATGGAAATCACTGCTTCACTGGAAGAGTCTGGAAGTAACAGGAGCTCAGACACACCCAACCTCTCTCCAGAGCTGTACTCACTATTCTGCTGGTGAGGTCACTGTGTACATACATTACATTACTTATCCTGTACTGATCCTGAGTTATATCCTGTAGATCTTTTATTAAAAAATATAAAACATTACAAAAAGAATAAACATCACCATAACAATAATACAAACAACATACACCTGTATAATATATACAAAAATGAGTCCATATTAGTCCAAAAATGTCCAACCAAGTATCTTCTGGTCCAGCCTCATTCTCACCAAACACACCGCTATAATAACAACAACTACTAAACACTCTACAATAATAATAATACTTACAGTAATAATAATAACAATAATAACTAAAAACTGGTCCGGTTGCATTTCCCCACCCAAAATAATAAATATAATAAATATGTGTCAAACTACCAACAAACACCACAATAAGAAAAACCGAATATACAATGTTTTTTATATATAATTTTATTTTTTTTTTTTTTGGCCCTGAGCTGGTCCCGCATCCCATGCCCCCAGTACATGATAACAGACGTCCATGAACCAGTCCAGGATTTTTTTTTTTTTTTTTAAACAAAAAGTCCCACACAGAATCCCCCCTCCCCCCATCTACCCACCACCCAACCTAACACTAAACCCCAACACGACACAACCCCTAGAAAAAAATACAATATATATACATATATACACATATACATAAATGTACAAACAAAACAAATATATACAAAATAATACAAACCAAACAACAAACATCAATAAGGCTTTTCAATCACACAAACCCCTAAAGCTCAAGTTCAGTGCCTGCAAGCCCTATATCACCATATATCTACAGCACAAAACAAAAAGACTAATGTGCCAGCATCAGCCCACCACCAGGGGGAGACAATAGGCTAAGGCACTTTAAAGGCAGAGCCCCTCCACAGACGAGAGGCCCTGCCAGCACCCAGCCTCTCGTACTCCAGAGAACGCACCTTCACCAGGTCACCAAGAATGTTCCTAACCACCTCACCCACAGGGAGCATTTTACGCTGCGTCGACACTAAACACCGTGCGTTCCACGTGTAATACCTGACCACTGAGCTGACTAGGAATAAAGTGCACCGGTCCCAGCCTCCAAGGTTTCTGAATGCCCCATAGGCCCATTCCGCATAGGAGAGACTGGCCAGCCGAGGCCAACCAATGGAAGCGCCCACCCTGTTGTAAACCTCTGTGTTAAAGGGACAATGAAGCAGAAAATGCTCCATGCTTTCCAGCATGCCTCCACACTCTTCGCGGGGACATCCCCGGTCATCAGAGCTCCTGCACTTCAGATTGTCCCTCACACACAGTTTCCCATGGAAGCAGCGCCAAGTCAAGTTCCAAAACTTCAAGGGGATCCTGATAGAATTCAAAAGCTCTAAACCCACCTCCAGATCCCGACTTGGGCAGTCCTTGAGTGCCAATGGCCTCTGGAAATGAGAAGACAGGACCCTCTTGTCAAGGAATTTCCTCGACAGAGTCCTAATCTCCCACATCCCCAGACCCCACCGACGAATAACCTTCAGAACCGGGGTAGCATAAGCCGGGAGATGCCCGTGTGGTGTGCGAAGATCCTTCACTTGCCCTCCTGTCTCCCATTCCTGGAAGAAAGGCCGAAACCATCCCCTACAGGAGGATACCCACGGAGGAGCCCTCTCTGACCAGAGGTTTGCTATATTGGTCTTAAGAAAGGTATTCACTAGGAACACCACAGGGTTGACCATACACAACCCCCCTAGTCTCCTCGTACGGTAAGTAACCTCCCTCTTCACTAGGTTCAGTCTATTCCCCCATAACATTTGGAAGAACACACTGTAGACCCGGGTCCAGAGAGGTTCTGGCAACATGCATACACTGCCCAGATATATCAGCAAAGGGAGCAGGAAAGTTTTCATCAGGTTAACCCTTTCCCGGAGGGTCAAAGACCAACCCTTCCACTGATCTACCTTCTGAGCGGCGATCTTAAGCCTGCTGCCCCAGTTTTGTTTGGGGTAATCCCCTTGACCAAATTCGATGCCGAGGACTTTTGCGGATTCCTGGGGCTCTGGAAGGGCGTCCGGGAGATCAAAATCAGGATCTCCCCCTCCCAGCCAGAGACTCTCACACTTATCCTGATTGATCTTTGACCCGGATGCCTCCGAGTAGCGGTCCACCTCTAACATCACCCATCTGCCCTCCTCTTGTGAGGAGACAAACACGGTGACATCATCAGCGTACGCTACCGCCCTCAGAGCCGAATCCGGCACCTCCAGGTCCATTCACACCCCCGCCAACGGTCCACAATCAATCCCTCTAAGGAAAGGATCGATTGCAAACACGTACAGCAAAGGGCTCAAAGGACAACCCTGACGGACACCAGACCCAACCTCAAAAGAGCGGCCAATCCAACCATTCACAAGCGGGAAACTCTCTGCCCCTACATACAAGGTCTTAAGCCAATCAACAAACCCCCCTGGCAGGCCATATCTCAGAAGGACAGACCAGAGGTACTCATGGTTAACCCGATCAAACGCTTTTGCCTGATCCAAGGAAAGCAAGTACCCCTTCCAGTGGCCAGCCCTACCCTGCTCCACAGCCTCTCGGACACTGAGCACAGCACTGAATGTACTGCGGCCCGGAACAGAGCAATGCTGAGCCCCCGAAAGGAGCCGGGGTGCAAACTCCACCAGCCGGTTAAACAGCACTTTTGCCAGAATCTTTCTGTCCGCATTGAGAAGCGCTATGGGACGCCAATTCTCAATGTGGGACGGGTCTTTACCCTTTGACAGGATGATCAGCGCTGACCTCCTCATTGACTTTGGTAGAGTGTCCGAGGATAGACACTCATTAAAAACCGCGGTCAAGAGGGGAACCAAAGTGTCCTTAAAGGTCTTGTAGAACTCAGATGTTAAGCCATCCGGACCGGGTGACTTCTTGAGGGCAAGCCCATCAATAGCCATCCTGACTTCCTCTTCCCGGATCATCTCTGTCAAAACGTCAAGAGAGGGGTCTACTCCTGGTTCAGGGACGGTTTCAGCCAAGAAAGCTGATACCTTATCTCGATCTAGATCCTTCCTTCCCAAGAGGTGCGAGTAGAAGGATCTGACGACCTCCAGGATCCCTGATCTGGACCTTTTCAAGGATCCCGTACTATCAATCAGTCCTGAGACTACTTTACTATTCACTGACCTCTTGCAGTTTCTGTAAGGGTCAGGCGAGCGGTACTTCCCGTAATCCCTCTCAAAAACCAAAGATGCGTGCCTATCGTACTGGCACTTCATCAGCAAGGACTTCACTCTGGAGATATCATCACGACTACCTCCAGTCGAGACAAGGTTCTCAAGTTTCTTCCTCAGGCCCTGGTACAAACGGTACTTGTTTAGGCTTCTGAGGCCCGAGAGCTGGCGGAAGAATCTCGCAACCCTTTCCTTGAAGATCTCCCACCACTCTGACTTACTGCTACAAAGGCCCAGCAATGGTACCTGGCTCTGAAGAAAATCCTCAAAGGACTGTCTTATCTCCGCTTCTTCCAAGAGAGACGAATTCAGCTTCCAATAGCCTCTGCCCATCCGGGGGGTCTCTGTGACATTCAGAGAAAACAAAATTAAACAGTGATCGGAGAACTCCACCTCAACAACAGACACTGCTGAAGAGACGGCTTCCTCCTTTAAATAAAACCTGTCTATTCTAGACCTACAACTACCCCTATGATAGGTGAATCCCGCGTGGCCTGGGGTGTGCCGGATGTGGACATCCACCAGGCGAGCCTCACTCGCTATGCTATTAAGGGCGACGCTATCATAAGTCAGCTTGTCTCTGGCACCTCCCCTGTCTTGGGGCCTCGTGACAGCATTAAAGTCCCCTCCAAAGACCACCTGCCGACTTGTAAAAAGATAGGGCTTGATCCTCATAAAGAGGCACTTCCGGTCCCACTTAGACTGTGGGCCGTAGATGTTAATAAGGCGAAGTTCTTGTCCCCTCATGAGGACATCTAAGATCAGGCACCTCCCCATTTCTAACTCGATAACCCGTCGGCATTCTACCGCTGCGGTAAAAAGGACCGCCACTCCGCTATACGGCTCGGCCCCAAGAGACCAGTAGGAGGGCCCATTCCTCCACTCTCTTTTAGCCTTGTAGATAGATGACATGTCTGTTAGCCTGGTCTCCTGCAAAAATAAAATATCAGCATTAATATGGGCAAAAAAATCATAGGCAGCAAATCGAGCCGTATCTGACTTAATGCTGGCGACATTAATGGACGCCAGCGTCAATGGAGAGGGTGCCGCCATCAAGGGTGATTGAGTTAAACAGCTTTCTTTTTCCCACTCCCCTTCTCACCCTCCACATCAGAAGAACTCTTCACCCTCTTTAGAGAAATAGAAGTGTCCATCTCACCAGACGTCGTTTTATTTTCCTCGTTTCCGGATTCCAGGCCAGTCCCTTCCCCCGAGGACATAACCTCCCCAGGGGAAGAGGACTCGGCGCCCCCTGGAAGCTCCTCTGCCACCTCCCCCTCATCCTCCCCTTCCGAAGAAGAGGAGGAGATGTCCCTAAGGGGTCGGAATCGATTGTAAAGGCCAACCAGAGGGGAGTCAGTTTTGCCTTCCTGTGGCACCTGGACCAGGGTGGGAGAAGATCTTAAATCTCCCTTTTTTTTCCTACTTGTACCCCGCTTTCGTGTCTCCTTCTGCCATCCCCCATCATCCTCCTCCACGCTATCTGAGGAGATGGCACCTTCCTCATTCTGGATCCTCCTGACCTCCTCATTCAGCTCGCCATCCCTCAGGGTCTCAGCAGCAAGGTTGGCCTCTGGGACAGAATGAGAGGTTGTCCCGGTAACCCGGGCTTTCCCCATCACCCTATCCCTTTGGAGTTTATCAAGACGTCTTAGTTGGGCTGGTGTCTTTTTCTTGCTGTTCCTCACTGACCCCTCAGTTCCTCCACCCCTGCTAGTCCCCTCCCCAGCAGATTCCGGCTCGTGATCTTCACCCGCTGGGGACAAGACTGCATTAGCGAAAGAACGAGGACAACGACTGAATGGGTGACCTAAGTCACCACACAGGTGACACCTAATCTCTGCACAAGATGCGGCAAGATGGCCTACACCCCCACACAAGGCACATTTCTGCACCATACAGTTTGCACTGAAGTGTGTGGGGTCACCACATCTGTGACAGAGCTTCGGCTGACCCCGGTAGAAAATCTGGATACGATCCCTACCAAGAAAGGCAGAGGATGGAATATGGGTAACTGTATTTCCTGAACGTTTAAGTTTTACCAAAAACGTCCAGGCTCCTGACCAGATGCCAAACTCGTCCCTGTTCTTCTGTGGGACCCCCATTACCTCGCCATACCGTCCTAACCAGGTGATGATGTCAACACAAGGGAGTGATTCGTTACGGGTCAAAACGGTCACTCTCTTGATTTCATTTTGGCGAGACAATGCCTGTATGGCAAAGTCTCGCCAGCCGGGCTCATTCTTTACCAATTCATAATTCGACCAGAAAAGCTCAAGCCCCTCCGACCGAACAAAACTGATATCGAATTCAGGAGTACCGTAGGGATGTATCAAGGCGAAGATATCAACTGCCTTGAAGCCCATCTTTAGCAAGAGCTCAACCACTTTCGTCCTTGAAGGACACATATCTTCGCCCTGCCACCGAAGACGGACTACATTCCTACGGTTATTACCTGCCCTGGCTGTTGGGAGGGACCACACAGTATCGCCCCCTCTTTCCTCTCGGAAGGCAGAGAGACCGTGTCTCTCTATCCAGAAGGACAGATCAACTGCTCTACCCTCTACATTAATCGACCTTTCCCCCTTTTTCAGAGCCTCCAGGAGACGTCGCTGCAATAAACCGTCCCTAGAGTCAGGAGACGAGGAAAGTATTCTACTTCCCCCAGCAGTGACATTGGCATAACTCCTATGGTCTGTCACCACTGGGGGGGCAACCGGACCAGACCCTGCACCTACACCACTGCCGATGACAACATCCCCACCACCCCCAATGACAACATTAGCACCAACTCCAATAACATGGTCACCACCTCCCCCAAAAACACCTTCCCCAGTAACATCAATCTCCATCCTCTCCCCAGTCATACATCCCCCAACCCCATTTACCCCATCACTCACACTGGCTGGACCAGCAACAGGTAAACCGGCAAATGATGATGGTGATGTTGATACATTTTCATTCCGTTTTGCCTCGGCATCACAGGGCACTAGAGCTGGGACAACCTCCGCTGGCCCTTTAAGGGACCGGGCAGCATGCTTACCCAGTCTAGAGGAGGCCCCAGCCCTGTTCTTATTAGTGCCCTCCGCCTCATCAGCAATTTCTCCAGTCTTATCAGGGCGCCGCTGATCAATGGGATCAGCGGCGCCAATACAAAATAAGATTTGTTCTTTTCTTTTGGGAGCGTCTGCTACATCTGTAGTCACCGCGACTACCTCAGGCACTGAATCACCCCCCCCTCCCACAGGGGAGCGAACTACAGCCCCGGAGTCTGCCTCTATGCCCACTGCTGGGCTGCCCTCACTGTCCGGCCTTGCGGCCAGTGCCTTCTCTACTCCATCCCTGCTACTGCAAACAGGCATGGAGTTTTGCGCCCTTTTAGTACCTGTACTCTCCCCGCTCCTTTGCACCGAGTCCACCACAGAACACGGGCTGGGCTGGGTAACGGGGCTTGCACAATGAGCTGACCCTGCGGCCGACTCAGGGTTTACAGGGAGGGGGGTGTAGATGTAACTCACCACTTCTTGCTGCTTTGGCTTGGTCTTCTTTTTCTTACCCCCAGGTGCCTCATCTGGCAGCTCATCTCCAAACACCAGATTCTGAGGACACACTGGGGATTCCAGCATACGTATCTGGGCCATTAGCGCCCCTCCCTGGTAGCTGTTGTCACTGTCTTCCCCTGAGTCGGCAGGGGATACTGCTGGCTGCTGTGCAGGGGGCCCACTGTACGGGGCCTGCTGCTGTTGCGACAGGCCACCAGGTGGATCTGGCTGTTGTTCTCCCTCTATCTCCTCCTCATCATCCACCTGGCTCTCAGGTTGCAGCCCCATCAACCTTCTCTGTTTCTTTTCATCCATATCTCTGAAACGCTCTTGATTTTTCAACTTTTCTTTAAATGGTCCACTCATCTCCAGCAATTCCTCCTTTCTTTCCTCCAAAGCATTTATTTCAGCCATCAGACCTTTTATCTGTGCCTGGACTTCAGGCTTCTTCTTCTTTGGGGTAACCTCCAGCCTAGAACGGACATGGCGAAGTTCCTCCTGAAGCCTCCTCACAGCTTTGCTGGCGTCTTCATACTCACGGAGGTGACTTACGACCCAGGTAGTATAGGTGGAAATAGACTCCCGGGTCCTCAGCATTCCCCAGCCTTCCTCACTGAGGTCGGCTTCACCTCCGTGAGTACTCTGCCTTCCTCCAGATGACCTTGGCTTTCTGCTGGCAGCACCCAGCTTTCCCAAATTGGGATCCTGGTTCGGCCTCTTGCCTCTGTGGGGGGTGTTGGAATGACATTGCTGCGACTCCGGGTGGATCGCCTAACCCCCAGATCTTCTGATGTACAGGCCGCTTGCTGGCCTCTCCTGCCTCCCTGCGGCCTACTCCGGGAGGCAGAAGCCTGGGCCTCGCCTCCCTCACTCATCCCTGGAAACCCACTCCCTCCCTGGGGAGGAGAAAGCAGGTCCCAGGTGGAACAGGTGGTAATTCCCTGGAGCTCAGGAGGCACAGCAGACACTACACAGCTGAACTGAAGCAGAACCACACCCGCAACTGATTGGCTCCCACTCCAGAGCTGTACTCACTATTCTGCTGGTGAGGTCACTGTGTACATACATTACATTACTTATCCTGTACTGATCCTGAGTTATATCCTGTAGATCTTTTATTAAAATTTCAAACATAACAATAAAAAAAATTACAAAACATAAACATATCATATCCGACAGAACATAATCAATATAACGATCATAAAACCATCACCATAGCATAAAATACAACACCGGTCCACCCCACACTCATTTCTGCACACAAACAAATATATACAATATTTACAAAAGACATATTCCTATAATACCCATACCATACTAATAAACTATATACACTAATACTAAATGTGAATTTCCTGGCCCAGTTGCAATACCAAAAACCCAATACCAGTAATATACCAAAAAGAATAACAACAACAACAATAATAATATATACAAAATAATAAAAACCAACACAAACAAAATAACACCACATTTTTTATTTATTTATTTTATTTTATTTTTTTGGCCCTGAGCTGGTCCCGCATCCCATGCCCCCAGTACATGTTACCAGACGTCCATGAACCAGTCCAGGATTTTCTGTATATATAAAAGTCCCATACAAACCCCCTCCCCCCTTTTTAACCCACCACCCAACCTAAACTAAACCCAAACCCCAGGTGGCATCACACAATATATACAATATATACATTACATAAAATATACACAGACTAACAATATATACAATACATAAGTATACAAATAGACTACAACAATACATACAATAACAAATACATATAACAATATAAGCCAAACAACAAACCCCTAAAGCTCAAGTTCAGCGCCTGCAAGCCCTATATTACCATAAACCAACTGCTCAAAACAAAAAGACTAATGTGCCAGCATCAGCCCACCACCAGGGGGAGACAACAGGCTAAGGCACTTTAAAGGCAGAGCCCCTCCATAGACGAGAGGCCCTGCCAGCACCCAGCCTCTCGTACTCCAGAGAACGCACCTTCACCAGGTCACCGAGAATGTTCCTAACCACCACATCCACAGGGAGGATTTTACGCTGCGTCGACACTAAACACCGTGCGTTCCACGTGTAGTACCTGACCACTGAGCTGACTAGGAATAGAGTGCACTGGTCCCAGCCTCCAAGGTTTCTGAATGCCCCATAGGCCCATTCCGCATAGGAGAGACTGGCCAGCCGAGGCCAACCAATGTAAGCGCCCACCCTGGTGTAAACCTCTGTGTTAAAGGGACAATGAAGCAGAAAATGCTCCATGCTTTCCAGCATGCTTCCACACTCTTCGCGGGGACATCCCCGGTCATCAGAGCTCCTGCACTTCAGATTGTCCCTCACACACAGTTTCCCATGGAAGCAGCGCCAAGTCAAGTCCCAAAACTTCAAGGGGATCCTGATAGAATTCAAAAGCTCTAAACCCACCTCCAGATCCCGACTTGGGCAGTCCTTGAGCGCCAATGCCCTCTGGAAATGAGAAGACAGGACCCTCTTGTCAAGGAATTTCCTCGACAGAGTCCTAATCTCCCCCATCCCCAGACCCCACCGACGAATAACCTTCAGAACCAGGGTAGCGTAAGCCGGGAGATGCCCGTGTGGTGTGCGAAGATCCTTCACTTGCCCTCCTGTCTCCCATTCCTGGAAGAAAGGCCGAAACCATCCCCTACAGGAGGATACCCACGGAGGAGCCCTCTCTGACCAGAGGTTTGCTATATTGGTCTTAAGAAAGGTATTCACTAGGAACACCACAGGGTTGACCATACACAACCCCCCTAGTCTCCTTGTACGGTAAGTAACCTCCCTCTTCACTAGGTTCAGTCTATTCCCCCATAACATCTGGAAGAACACACTGTAGACCCGGGTCCAGAGAGTTTCTGGCAACATACATACATTGCCCAGATATATCAACAAAGGGAGCAGGAATGTTTTGATCAGGTTAACCCTTTCCCGGAGGGTCAAAGACCAACCCTTCCACTGATCCACCTTCTGAGCGGCGATCTTAAGCCTGCTGTCCCAGTTTTGTTTGGGGTAATCCCCTTGGCCAAATTCAATGCCGAGAACTTTTGCAGATTCCTGGGGCTCTGGAAGGGCGTCCGGGAGATCAAAACTAGGATCTCCCCCTCCCAGCCAGAGACTCTCACACTTATCCTGGTTGATCTTGGACCCGGATGCCTCCGAGTAGCGGTCCACCTCTGACATCACCCATCTGACCTCCTCTTGTGAGGAGACAAACACAGTGACATCATCAGCATATGCTACCGCCCTCAGAGCCGAATCCGGCACCGCCAGGTCCATTCTCACCCCCGCCAACGGTCCACAATCAATCCTCCTAAGGAAAGGATCAATTGCAAACACGTACAGCAAAGGGCTTAAAGGACAACCCTGACGGACACCAGACCCAACCTCAAAGGAGCGACCAATCCAACCATTCACAAGCGGGAAACTCTCTGCCCCTGCATACAAGGTCTTAAGCCAATTAACAAACCCCCCCGGCAGGCCATATCTCAGAAGAACAGACCAGAGGTACTCATGGTTAACCCGATCAAACGCTTTTGCCTGATCCAAGGACAGCAAGTACCCCTTCCAGTGGCCAGCCCTACCCTGCTCCACAGCCTCCCGGACACCGAGCACAGCACTATATGTACTGCGGCCCGGAACAGAGCAATGCTGAGCCCCCGAAAGGAGCCGGGGCGCAAACTCCACCAGCCGGTTAAACAGCACTTTTGCCAGAATCTTTCTGTCCGCATTGAGAAGAGCTATGGGACGCCAATTCTCAATGTAGGACGGGTCTTTACCCTTTGACAAGATGATCAGCGCTGACCTCCTCATTGTCTTTGGCAGAGTGCCCGAGGATAGACACTCATTAAAAACCGCAGTCAAGAGGGGAACCAAAGTGTCCTTAAAGGTCTTGTAGAACTCAGATGTTAAGCCATCCGGACCGGGTGACTTCTTGAGGGCAAGCCCATCAATCGCCATCCTGACTTCCTCTTCCCGGATCATCTCTGTCAAAACGTCAAGAGAGGGGTCTACTCCTGGTTCAGGGATGGTTTCAGCCAAGAAAGCTGATACCTTATCTCGATCTAGATCCTTCCTTCCCAAGAGGTGCGAGTAGAAGGATCTGACGACCTCCAGGATCCCTGATCTGGACCTTTTCAAGGATCCCGTACTATCAATCAGTCCTGAGACTATTTTACTATTCACTGACATCTTGCAGTTTCTGTAAGGGTCGGGCGAGCGGTACTTCCCGTAATCCCTCTCAAAAACCAAAGATGCGTGTCTGTCGTACTGGCACTTCATCAGCAAGGACTTCACTCTGGAGATATCATCACGACTACCTCCAGTCGAGACAAGGTGCTCAAGTTTCTTCCTCAGGCCCTGGTACAAACGGTACTTGTTTAGGCTTCTGAGGCCCGAGAGCTGGCGGAAGAATCTCGCAACCCTTTTTTTGAAGATCTCCCACCACTCTGACTTACTGCTACAAAGGCCCAGCAATGGTACCTGGCTCTGAAGAAAATCCTCAAAGGACTGTCTTATCTCCGCTTCTTCCAAGAGAGACGAATTCAGCTTCCAATAGCCTCTGCCCATCCGGGGGGTCTCTGTGACATTCAGAGAAAACAAAATTAAACAGTGATCGGAGAACTCCACCTCAACAACAGATACTGCTGAAGAGACGGCTTCCTCCTTCAAATAAAACCTGTCTATCCTAGACCTACAACTACCCCTATGATAGGTGAATCCCGCGTGGCCTGGGGTGTACCGGATGTGGACATCCACCAGGCGAGCCTCACTTGCTATGCTATTAAGGGCGACGCTATCATAAGTCAGCTTGTCTCTGGAACCTCCCCTATCTTGGGGCCTCGTGACAGCATTGAAGTCCCCTCCAAAGACCACCTGCCGACTTGTAAAAAGATAGGGCTTGATCCTCATAAAGAGACACTTCCGGTCCCACTTAGACTGTGGGCCGTAGATGTTAATAAGGCGAAGTTCTTGTCCCTTCATGAGGACATCTAAGATCAGGCACCTCCCCATTTCTAACTCGATAACCCGTCGGCATTCTACCGCTGAAGTAAAAAGGACCGCCACTCCGCTATACGGCTCGGCCCCAAGAGACCAGTAGGAGGGCCCATTCCTCCACTCTCTTTTAGCCTTGTAGATAGATGACATATCTGTTAGCCTGGTCTCCTGCAAAAATAAAATATCAGCATTAATATGGGCAAAAAAATCATAGGCCGCAAATCGAGCTGTATCTGACTTAATGCTGGCAACATTAATGGATGCCAGAGTCAACGGAGAGGGTGCCGCCATCGAGGGTGATTGAGTTAGACAGCTTTCTTTTTACCACCATCCTTCCCATCCACCCCACCACCCTCCTCATCAGATGATGGTTTACCCCTTTTTAGTGAGATGGATGTGTCCATTTTCCCATTATATACATTTTCCTCGTCCCCTGACTCTGGGCCAGTCTCCCCCCCTGAAGACAAAGATTCCCCAGGGAGAGAGGACTCAGCGTCTCCTGTGAGCCCCCCGCAACATCCGGAACCTCACCCCCCGCCTCCTCCCCCTCCGAAGAGGAAATGTCGCGGAGGGCTCGGAACCGGTTGGAGAGACCAATCAGAGGGAGATCAGTTGTACCTTCCTTTGGCATCTGGCGGGTGGGAGAAGATATTACATCTCCTCTTTTTTTATTCCTCCGAGTACCCCGCTTTGTTTCTGCCCATCCCCCACTGTCCTCATCCGCGCTCTCACCATGGGAGGACAGTGAGGAGACGGCATCCCCCTCTTTGTGGATCCTCCCAATCTCCTCATCCAGTTCACTATCCCCCAGGGCCTCAGCAGTAAGACTGGCCGCAGGGACAGGATCAGGAGTCACCCCAGTTGGTTGATGCTCCTGTGAGTCCTGAATCTCCCTATCCCTTTGGCGCTTCTTGAGACGCCTCAGTTGGGCAGGCGTCTTCTGCTTACTTTTCTTCCCTGGCCCCTGCACCCCTTCATCCCCGACGGCCATCGCCCCAGCAAAATCCACCTCAAGGCTTACTCCCACCGGGGCAACAACCGCGTTGACAAAGGAACGAGGGCAGCGACTGAATGGGTGACCTAAGTCACTACACAGGTGACACCTAATCTCCGCACAAGATGCAGCGAGATGGCCTATTTCCCCACACAGAGTGCACTTCTGCACAGTGCAATTGGCACTAAAATGTGTGGGGTCACCACATCTGTGACAGAGCTTCGGCTGACCCTGGTAGAAGATCTGGATACGATCTCTTCCGAGGAAGGTCGCAGATGGTATATGGGTAACTGTGTTTCCTGAACGCCTCAGTTTGACCATAAACGTCCAGGCCCCTGACCAGATGCCATATTCATCCCTGTTCTTTTTTGGGACCTCCACCACCTCTCCATACCGACCTAGCCACGTCATGATGTCAATACAAGAGAGTGATTCGTTACGGGTTAAAACGGTCACTTTCTTGACATTATTTTGGCGAGACACCGCCTGAATGGCAAAGTCTCGCCAGCCGGGTTCGTTCTTTATCAGCTCATAATTCGACCAGAAGAGCTCAAGCCCCTCCGGCCGAACAAAGCTGATATCAAACTCAGGGGTACCATAAGGATGTATTAAGGCGTAGATGTCAGCTGCCTTAAAGCCCAACTTCAGCAGAAGCTCAACAACTTTAGATCTTGGAGGACATGTATCACTGCCTCTCCACCTCAGCCGGACCACATTCCTACGGAGACCACCTGGCCCGGCTGTAGGGAGGGACCACACATTATCCCCCCCTCTTTCCTCTCGGAAGGCTGAAAGACCATGTCTCTCTATCCAGAAGGATAGATCAACCTCCCTACCCTCTACATTGATCGATCTCTCCCCTCTCCTTAAGGCCCCCAGGAGACGCTGCTGCAAACTGCTCTCCCCAGAGCCAGAGGACGAGGAAGGTGCCCCCCTCCCCCCAGCGGTGACATTTGCGTAGCTGCGTACCGGTGCTGCCACCGCTGGGGGTGCAACTGGACCAGGCCCTACATCCCCACCACTAATCTGCGCCCCTTCACCACCCTCCTCCACATAATCCATACCCAAACCATTGTCACATGTTTTAGCTAATGTGCCCCCCATACCTCCACCCGTGCTACAGCCCAAACCACCATTCAAAGCCCCAGACAGATTATTAACAGATACATTCACTCCTTCATTCACTTTTACATTAACTTTCTCACTCATACTGGCTGGACCGGTGTGTTCTGGTGCAGATTTTGTACCATCAGCATCACTGGGTACCAGAGCTGGAGCCACCACCACAGGACAGGTCACCGGTCCCTTATACAAGGACCGGGAAGCCTGCCTAGCCTGCTTATTAGCGGCCCCAGCCCTGTTTTTATTGGTACCCTCCGCCTCATCAGTACTGGAGTTTCCTGCTCCTGGGCGCCGCTGATCTGGATCCAGTTTAGTCCAGTTTTTCTGGGAGGCGAAGACATCTTAGCCCCGGCAGCTCCTCCACGACGACACCGCTGCTCCAAAGGAACAGCAGTGCCAACGCTCAGAGCCACCGGAGCTCCCGCAGCCGACTCTGGCACAAAATCGCCCCCCCCCTCCCGTTAGGGAGCAACCCAATGTGCTAGAGCCTTTACTGCCCATCGCTGGGCAAATATCACTGTCCGACCTCACAGCCGATACACTGTCTGCTCCACCACTGTTACTGCAAACAGCTATGGAGCTCACCGCCACACTAGGCTCCATACTCTCCCCACTCTCCTGCACTGAGTCCACAGCAGAACTCAGGCTGGGCTGAGAAATGGGGTTCACACAGTGAGCTGACCCTGCGGCCAGTCCGGGGGGCTCAGGGAGGGGGGTATATACAAATGTTACCTGCTCCTGGAGCTTGGTCTTCTTTGACTTCTTCTTTTTCCTTCCCCCAGGTGCCTCCTCTGGTAACTCATGTCCAAACGTGAAGTCCTGGAGGCGACCTGGGGACTCCAGGAGCTGGATCTGGGCCATCAGCGCCCCTCCCTGGTGACTGGTGCTACTCTCATCCCCCGAACCACCAGGGCCGCAGCCAGATGACATTGCCACTTGCCCTGCAGGGAGCCCACTGTATGGGGTGAGATGTTGCAGACCCCCGGGTGGATTTGGCTCAACATTATCGGCCTCCGCAACGTCTCCTTCCTCCTCCACCCGTGGCTGAAGCCCCCTCAGCTTTCTTTGCTTCTCCCTCTCCTTTTCCGCAAAGCGATCTTCATTCTGAAGCTTTTCTTTAAATGGCCCGCTGTTCTCCAAAATAAAAGTTTTCCTTTTCTTTAGATTGCTGATGCTGGTTTTAAGCTGTTTAATCCTTGCTGACAGCTCAGCCTTCTGGCGTTTTGACGCAGTTTCCATTAAGGCTTTTGCCTCCTGTACCTCCTCCTGGAGCCTATACAAGCTGCTCCTTGCTTCTTTATATCCCTGAAGTATCTCTGCAACACGGGATCCATAGGTGGTTCCAGGCTCCTGGGCCCTGGGCATTGCCCAATCCTCCTCCACACCTCCATGGGCATTTGGCTTTGCTCCAGGAGGAGTATCACAGTCCATAGTACCTGTAGTACCTTTTGTTGGAGCAGCCTTGCGGCTACTCTTCGTCTCCATGGGCTCAGGAGGTGCTGGAGATACATCGCTGCATCTCCTGGCAGAGCGCCTTAACCCAGAGACCTCTGGTGCAGTTCCTGATGCTGGTCCCTCTGCATCTGGTCGCTGGCTCCCCCTGCCCCCCGCGGACCTACTTCGGGGGGCAGGTGTTGGGGTTCTCCGCTCCTCGCTCATACCAGGAAACGAACCCTCCTTCTGGGGAAAGGAAGGTCGCTCCTGGGAGAGAGGTGGATCACTCTCAAGGTCGAGCACACCAAACGCTCACAGAGTTATATCCTGTATTATACTCCTGAGCAGTACTCACTATTCTGCTGGTGGGGTCACTGTGTACATACATTACATTACTTATCCTGTACTGATCCTGAGTTATATCCTGTATTATACTCTAGAGCTGTACTCACTATTCTGCTGGTGAGGTCACTGTGTACATACATTACATTACTTATCCTGTACTGATCCTGAGTTATATCCTGTATTATACTCCAGAGCTGCACTCACTATTCTGCTGGTGAGGTCACTGTGTACATATATTACATTACTTATCCTGTACTGATCCTGAGTTATATCCTGTATTATACTCCAGAGCTGTGCTCACTATTCTGCTGGTGAGGTCACTGTGTACATACATTACATTACTGATCCTGTACTGATCCCGAGTGTGTGTGGGATGGGGGTGGGGGACCGGGGGGACCAAAAAAAATTGCTTGCCCAGGGTCCAATCAAAATTAAAGACGGCCCTGTCCATTATACACACACTGTACAGCAATCATACCTCCATTATACTTACACTGTACAGCAATCATACATCCATTATACATACACTGTACAGCAATCATACATCCATTATACATACACTGTACAGCAATCATACATCCATTATACATACACTGT
Organism: Hyla sarda; assembly: GCF_029499605.1. NCBI lineage: Eukaryota > Metazoa > Chordata > Amphibia > Anura > Hylidae > Hyla > Hyla sarda. The sequence continues at coordinate 23,520 of NW_026609022.1, read as the reverse complement.
ACAGCAAGCATACCACCATTATACATACACTGTACAGCAAGCATACCACCATTATACATACACTGTACAGCAAGCATACCACCATTATACATACACTGTACAGCAATCATACATCCATTATACATACACTGTACAGCAATCATACATCCATTATACATACACTGTACAGCAAGCATACATCCATTATACATACACTGTACAGCAATCATACATCCATTATATATACACTGTACAGCAAGCATACCTCCATTATACATACACTGTACAGCAAGCATACCTCCATTATACATACACTGTACAGCAAGCATACCTCCATTATACATACACTGTACAGCAATCATACCTCCATTATACATACACTGTACAGCAATCATACCTCCATTATACATACACTGTACAGCAAGCATACATCCATTATACATACACTGTACAGCAATCATGCATCCATTATACATACACTGTACAGCAATCATACATCCATTATACATACACTGTACAGCAAGCATACATCCATTATACATACACTGTCTGTGACTGTACAGCAATTATACATCCAATCCATTATTAATGGATTGGATGTATGATTGCTGTACAGTCACAGTGTATGTATAATGGAGGTATGATTGCTGTACAGTGTATGTATAATGGAGCCTCCAATCCAAAAAAAAGTTTTAATAAAGTTTTTAATTTTGTTTGTATTGATATTTATGAGTGTAGGTATGTTTATGTATGTGTGCATGCAAGCAAGAGTGTGTGTATATATCACACACACGCGTGTGCTGCGTGAGTTTGTGCTTTAGGGTGCACACCCTAATGCAATAGGCTGCGCACGCCTATGTGTGTACGGCATAAATCCTACCAGAGTGTGTAGAGCATAAATCCTATAACGTATGTACAGAATAAATCATACGAACGTGTGTATGACATGGGTCCTACCAGGATGTGTACGGCATGAATCCTATCCGCATGCGTACAGCATGACTATTATAAATGCGTGTATGGTATAAATGTGTGTACGACAACTATGAGGGCATGTATCTGGAACAAGAATAAGACAAATGTGTGGAACAAATTACAATAGCGAACAAATTATATGAGTATGTACTAACCAACTATATGCACGGACCACATGTTATGTAAATTAACTTATAAGAGTGTGAACACAGACAACTATATGAGCGTATGCGCGGAACGATGAAGCGTGTGCCTGGCACAACTACATGACCGTCTATGTATAGGAACGTGCATGGAATGACTATAAAGCGAATACATTTTATAAATTATTATTATAATTTTTTTTTATTTTTTTTTATGTAGTGAAAAGCATGAAAATGAATTTGATAGTAAAGTAACAGGCACCAAGCTAAACAATACACCTTTCCCGTATATTAAGGATAGAACCCCCACCTGAAGCGTAGCTCCAAGTCGGATGACTATACCTGGCTGCTGACAACTTGCAACACACCGAGGGATACAAGTAACTGCGGGGGAGAGGGGGGAGAAGGAAGAAGGAGACAGTATTAACACTGCTAAGCATGCCCCCATCCACCCCTGCAGTGTAATGGAGCACAGTATAAATGAGACCTGCAGCTCCGCAACAGCCGAACCGCCGGGAAACACTGAAGTATAAATATAAATAAAAAGAACACTGTGAGGAAGTTAGTTTAGGAGACACAGGATGGAGGCAAGCGCAGCTGACCGACCAGACCGGCAGCTGCGGGGGGGGGAGCACAAGCCCACACGGTGGAGCGGAGCGGCGAGCCCGACTGGGCGGAAGGACGCGCAAGCCCCGCAGAGACGCTGGAGATACATAAAGACCTTCCAGCAGTACAGCCCCCCACGGCAAATGGAGCGCACAAAGTGAGCCTCCTGCACCTGCCACGGAAGGCAGCACTGGAGAGAGGAGCAGACACCTACCGGCAGGGTGTAACCACTTGCCCGAGACGGCAAGTCTGACATGACAACGCCCGTGACGTAATAACCAGGGGCCGGGCTGACCAAGGGTTCCCCTGAACTCCGGCTTACCTCCGGAGTCGGGGACAGTCAGCGTTACCCCCGGTCAGCCGCGGCCACTTACCACTACCATGCCGGCTGGAACGACCTTCCGGTCAGCTGACCCGTGCGGTCAGCTGACAAATGCAGTCAGGTGACCGACGTGGACGTAACGCCACGCCCTGTTGAAATCCCGTGACGGACCCTCGACCGAAAAACCCACGGCGTCCGAATGTGAGGCGGCCGTGAGTTTTTAAAGGCAGCCCGCTCCTCCCACAAATACAGGCCAGCTGCGCAGGCCTTACCACATATCTTCATGTATACGGGAAAGACTATGACATGTCTGCAGGTCTAGATTTTACATCTAGCCTGATTGTTATCAGTAATTAATATAAATATTAATTACCTGTTTCGTGGTTCCTTTCTTGCAGCTGACGGGGGTATATGTCACGTTCACCTTTTCACCGGGCATCAGTTCTCTGTAAAAAAGACACAGGTATGATAACATGTTCCTGATACATGCTGCAGACGCTAATATATATAACACTCTAGGGCCAGAACTACTTATCTCAGGAATTATGGAAAAAGGAGTGGAAAAAGGAACTTAAAATATAATGTATATTTTTGTTAAATATTTTATCTAAATGTTTTATATAATATACAACAGTTAATCAAGTAATGGTAATGTAGGCCTCTGTACACTCCTCTACACTCCTCTGTTACCCATGTACACTCCTCTACACCCCTCTGTCACCCATGTACACTCCTCTACACCCCTCTGTCACCCATGTACACTCCTCTACACCCCTCTGTCACCCATTTACACTCCTCTACACCGCTCTGTCACCCATGTACACTCCTCTACACCACTCTGTCACCCATGTACACCCCTCTACACCCATCTGTTACCCATTTACACTCCTCTAAGCTCCTCTGTCACCCATGTACACCCCTCTACACCCATCTGTTACCCATGTACACTCCTCTAAGCTCCTCCGTCACCCATGTACACTCCTCTACACCCTTCTATCACCAATGTACACCTCTACACCCTTCTGTTATCCATGTATACTACTCTGCGCACCTCTGTCACCCACGTACACTCCTCTATACCCCCAACACCTCTCTGTCACCAATGTACACCACTCTGTCACCCCCTACGCCCCCTTTCACCCATTTACACCCATCTATCACTCATATACACTCCTCTGAACCACTCTGCCACCCATGTACACATCTCTACACCCCCAACACCCCTCTGTCACCTATGTACACCCCTCTATCACCCCGTGCTCCCCTCTTTCACCTCCACGTCCCCCTGTCACCCATGTACACTCCTCTCTAAACCAGTCTGCCACCGATGTACACTCCTCGACACTGCTGTTACCAATGTTCCACTTTCTGCTACCTTTTTACTCGTCAACTTTGGAATGTTCCTAATCTCTGTACCTGAGATATGGTTGTGTTATATATAAAGCTGTCCATAGACGATATACTTATTAAAAACACATATATCTTCATATATACGGGAAAGACTATGACATGTCTGCAGGTCTAGATTTTACATCTAGCCTGATTGTTATCAGTAATTAATATAAATATTAATTACCTGTTTCGTGGTTCCTTTCTTGCAGCTGACGGGGGTATATGACACGTTCACCTTTTCACCGGGCATCAGTCATCTGTAAAAAAAGACACAGGTATGATAACATGTTCCTGATACATGCTACAGACGCTAATATATATAACACTCTAGGGCCAGAACTACTTAACTCAGGAATTATGGAAAAAGGAGTGGAAAAAGGAACTTAAAATATAATGTATATTTTTGTAAAATATTTTATCTAAATGTTTTATATAATATACAACAGTTAATCAAGTAATGGTAATGTAGGCCTCTGTACACTCCTCTGTTACCCATGTACACTCCTCTGCACCCCTCTGTCACCCATGTACACTCCTCTACACCCCTCTGTCACCCATGTACACTCCTCTACACCCCTCTGTCACCCATGTACACTCCTCTACACCCCTCTGTCACCCATGTACACCCCTCTACACCCCTCTGTCACCCATGTACACCCCTCTACACCCATCTGTTACCCATTTACACTCCTCTACACTCCTCCGTCACCCATGTACACTCCTCTACACCCCTCTATCACCAATGTACACCCCTACACCCTTCTGTTATCCATGTATACTACTCTGCGCTCCTCTGTCACCCACGTACACTTCTCTACACCCCCAACACCTCTCTGTCACCAATGTACACCACTCTGTCACCCCCTACGCCCCCTTTCACCCATTTACACCCATCTATCACTCATATACACTCCTATAAACCACTCTGCCACCCAAGTACACATCTCTACACCCCCAACACACCTCTGTCACCTATGTACACCCTTCTATCACCCCGTACACCCCTCTTTCACCCCCTACGTCCCCCTGTCAACCATGTACACTACTCTACGATCCTCTGTCACCCATGTACACTCCTCTACACCCCTCTGGGACCACTCCTCTGTTCCCATCTACACTCCTCTACGCTCCTCTATCACCCATGTACGCTCCTCTACACACCCAACACCTCTCTGTCACCCATGTACACCCCTCTGTCACTCCCTACGCCAACTGTCACCCATGTACACCCATCTATCACCCATGTACACTCCTCGACACTCCTGTTACCCATGTTCACCTTTCTGCTACCTTTTTACTCGTCAACTTTGGAATGTTCCTAATCTCTGTACCTGAGATATGGTTGTGTTATATAGAAAGCTGTCCATAGACGATATACTTATTAAAAACACATATATCTTCATGTATACGGGAAAGACTATGACATGTCTGCAGGTCTAGATTTTACATCTAGCCTGATTGTTATCAGTAATTAATATAAATATTAATTACCTGTTTCGTGGTTCCTTTCTTGCAGCTGACGGGGGTATATGACACGTTCACCTTTTCACCGGGCATCAGTCCTCTGTAAAAAAGACACAGGTATGATAACATGTTCCTGATACATGCTACAGACGCTAATATATATAACACTCTAGGGCCAGAACTACTTATCTCAGGAATTATGGAAAAAGGAGTGGAAAAAGGAACTTAAAATATAATGTATATTTTTGTAAAATATTTTATCTAAATGTTTTATATAATATACAACAGTTAATCAAGTAATGGTAATGTAGGCCTCTGTACACTCCTCTACACTCCTCTGTTACCCATGTACACTCCTCTACACCCCTCTGTCACCCATGTACACTCCTCTACACCCCTCTGTCACCCATGTACACTCCTCTACACCCCTCTGTCACCCATTTACACTCCTCTACACCGCTCTGTCACCCATGTACACCCCTCTACACCCATCTGTTACCCATTTACACTCCTCTACACCCCTCTGTCACTCATATACACTCCTCTACACCGCTCTGTCACCCATGTACACTCCTCTACACCGCTCTGTCACCCATGTACACCCCTCTACACCCATCTGTTACCCATGTACACTCCTCTAAGCTCCTCCGTCACCCATGTACACTACTCTTCACCCTTCTATCACCAATGTACACCCCTACACCCTTCTGTTATCCAAGTATACTACTCTGCGCTCCTCTGTCACCCACGAACACTCCTCTACACCCCCAACACTTCTCTGTCACCAGTGTACACCACTCTGTCACCCCCTACGCCCCCTTTCACCCATTTACACCCATCTATCACTCATATACACTCCTCTGAACCATTCTGCCACCCATGTACACACCTCTACAACCCCAACACCCCTCTGTCACCTACGTACACCCTTCTATCACCCCGTACACCCCCCTTTCACCCCCTACGTCCCCCTGTCCCCTATGTACACTACTCTATGATCCTCTGTCACCCATGTAGACTCCTCTACACCCCTCTGTCACCCATGTACACTCCTCTACACCGCTCTGTCACCCATGTACACCCCTCTACACCGCTCTGTCACCCATGTACACCCCTCTACACCCATCTGTTACCCATTTACATTCCTCTAAGCTCCTCCGTCACCCATGTACACTCCTCTACACCCTTCTATCACCAATGTACACCCCCTACACCCTTCTGTTATCCATGTATACTACTCTGCGCTCCTATGTCACCCACGTACACTCCTCTACACCCCCAACACCTCTCTGACACTAATGTACACCACTCTGTCACCCCCTACGCCCCCTTTCACCCATTTACACCCATCTATCACTCCTCTAAACCACTCTGACACCCATGTACACATCTCTACACCCCCAACACCCCTCTGTCACCTGTGTACACCCTTCTATCACCCCGTACACCCCTCTTTCACCCCCTATGTCCACCTGTCACCCATGTACACTACTCTATGATCCTCTGTCACCCATGTACACTCCTCTACACCCCTCTGTCACCCATGTACACTCCTCTACACCCCTCTGTCACCCATGTACACCCCTCTACACCCATCTGTTACCCATTTACACTCCTCTAAGCTCCCCCGTCACCCATGTACACTCCTCTACACCCCTCTATCACCAATGTACACCCCTACACCCTTCTGTTATCCATGTATACTACTCTGCGCTCCTCTGCCACCCACGTAGACTCCTCTACACCCCCAACACCCCTCTGTCACCTGTGTACACCCTTCTATCACCCCGTACACCCCTCTTTCACCCCCTATGTCCACCTGTCACCCATGTACACTACTCTATGATCCTCTGTCACCCATGTACACTCCTCTACACCCCTCTGTCACCCATGTACACTCCTCTACACCCCTCTGTCACCCATGTACACCCCTCTACACCCATCTGTTACCCATTTACACTCCTCTAAGCTCCCCCGTCACCCATGTACACTCCTCTACACCCCTCTATCACCAATGTACACCCCTACACCCTTCTGTTATTCATGTATACTACTCTGCGCTCCTCTGTCACCCACGTACACTCCTCTACACCCCCAACACCCCTCTATCACCAATGTACACCCCTACACCCTTCTGTTATCCATGTATACTACTCTACGATCCTCTGTCACCCATGTACACTCCTCTACACCCCTCTGTCACCCATGTACATTCCTCTACACCCCTCTGTCACCCATGGACACCCCTCTACACCCATCTGTTACCCATTTACACTCCTCTAAGCTCCTCCGTCACCCATGTACACTCCTCTACACCCTTCTATCACCAATGTACACCCCTACACCCTTCTGTTATCCATGTATACTACTCTGCGCTCCTATGTCACCCACGTACACTCCTCTACACCCCCAACACCTCTCTGTCACCAATGTACACCACTCTGTCACCCCCTCCGCCCCCTTTCACCCATTTACACCCATCTATAACTCATATACACTCCTCTAAACCACTCTGCCACCCATGTACACATCTCTACACCCCCAACACCCCTCTGTCACCTGTGTACACCCTTCTATCACCCCGTACACCCCTCTTTCACCCCTATGTCCCCCTGTCACCCATGTACACTACTCTATGATCCTCTGTCACCCATGTACACTCCTCTACACCCCTCTGTCACCCATTTACACTCCTCTACACACCTCTGTCAACAATGTACACTCCTCTACACAGCTCTGTCACCCATGTACACCCCTCTGCACCCATCTGTTACCCATTTACACTCCTCTAAGCTCCTCCGTCACCCATGTACACTCCTCTACACCCCTCTATCACCAATGTACACCCCTACACCCTTCTGTTATCCATGGATACTACTCTGCGCTCCTCTATCACCCACGTATACTCCTATACACCCCCAACACCTCTCTGTCACCAATGTACACCACTCTGTCACCCCCTATGCCCCCTTTCACCCATTTACACCCATCTATCACTCATATACACTCCTCTGAACCACTCTGCCACCCATGTACACACCTCTACACCCCCAACACCCCTCTGTCACCAATGTACACCACTCTTTCACCCCCTACGCCCCCTTTCACCCATTTACACCCATCTATCACTCATATACACTCCTCTGAACCACTCTGCCACCCATGTACACACCTCTACACCCCCAACACCCCTCTGTCACCTATGTACATCCCTCTATCACCCCGTACACCCCTCTTTCACCTCCTACGTCCCCTTGTCATCTATGTACACTCCTCTGTTACCCATGTACACTCATCTACGCTCCTCTTTCACAAATGAACACTCCTCTACACCCCTCTGACACCCATGTACACTCCTCTACACTCCTCTGTTACCATGTACACTCCTCTATGCTCCCCTATTACCCATGTACACTCCTCTACACACCCAACACCTCTGTCACCCATGTACACCCCTCTGTCACCCCCTACGCCCCCTGTCACCCATGTACACCCATCTATCACCCATGTACACTCCTCTAAACCACTCTGCCACCCATGTACACTCCTCGACACTGCTGTTACCAATGTTCCCCTTTCTGCTACCTCTTTACTCGTCAACTTTGGAATGTTCCTAATCTCTGTACCTGAGATATGGTTGTGTTATATATAAAGCTGTCCATAGACGATATACTTATTAAAAACACATATATCTTCATATATACGGGAAAGACTATGACATGTCTGCAGGTCTAGATTTTACATCTAGCCTGATTGTTACCAGTAATTAATATAAATATTAATTACCTGTTTCGTGGTTCCTTTTTTGCAGCTGACGGGGGTATATGTCACGTTCACCTTTTCACCGGGCATCAGTCATCTGAAAAAAAAGACACAGGTATGATAAAATGTTCCTGATACATGCTACAGACGCTAATATATATAACACTCTAGGGCCAGAACTACTTAACTCAGGAATTATGGAAAAAGGAGTGGAAAAAGGAACTAAAAATATAATGTATATTTTTGTAAAATATTTTATCTAAATGTTTTATATAATATACAACAGTTAATCAAGTAATGGTAATGTAGGCCTCTGTACACTCCTCTGTTACCCATGTACACTCCTCTACACCCCTCTGTCACCCATGTACACTCCTCTACACCCCTCTGTCACCCATGTACACTCCTCTACACCCCTCTGTCACCCATGTACACTCCTCTACACCCCTCTGTCACCCATGTACACCCCTCTACACCCCTCTGTCACCCATGTAAACCCCTCTACACCCATCTGTTACCCATTTACACTCCTCTACACTCCTCCTTCACCCATGTACACTCCTCTACACCCCTCTATCACCAATGTACACCCCTACACCCTTCTGTTGTCCATGTATACTACTCTGCGCTCCTCTGTCACCCATGTACACTCCTCTACACCCCCAACACCTCTCTGTCACCAATGTACACCACTCTGTCACCCCCTACGCCCCCTTTCACCCATTTACACCCATCTATCACTCGTATACACTCCTCTAAACCACTCTGCCACCCAAGTACACATCTCTACACCCCAAACACACCTCTGTCACCTATGTACACCCTTCTATCACCCCGTACACCCCTCTTTCACCCCCTACATCCCCCTGTCACCCATGTACACTACTCTACGATCCTCTGTCACCCATGTACACTCCTCTACACCCCTCTGGGACCACTCCTCTGTTCCCATGTACACTCCTCTACGCTCCTCTATCACCCATGTACACTCCTCTACAAACCCAACACCTCTCTGTCACCCATGTACACCCCTCTGTCACTCCCTACGCCCACTGTCACCCATGTACACCCATCTATCACCCATGTACACTCCTCGACACTCCTGTTACCCATGTTCACCTTTCTGCTAACTTTTTACTCGTCAACTTTGGAATGTTCCTAATCTCTGTACCTGAGATATGGTTGTGTTATATATAAAGCTGTCCATAGACGATATACTTATTAAAAACACATATATCTTCATGTATACGGGAAAGACTATGACATGTCTGCAGGTCTAGATTTTACATCTAGCCTGATTGTTATCAGTAATTAATATAAATATTAATTACCTGTTTCGTGGTTCCTTTCTTGCAGCTGACGGGGGTATATGACACGTTCACCTTTTTACCGGGCATCAGTCCTCTGTAAAAAAGACACAGGTATGATAACATGCTCCTGATACATGCTACAGACGCTAATATATATAACACTCTAGGGCCAGAACTACTTATCTCAGGAATTATGGAAAAAGGAGTGGAAAAAGGAACTTAAAATATAATGTATATTTTTGTAATATATTTTATCTAAATGTTTTATATAATATACAACAGTTAATCAAGTAATGGTAATGTAGGCCTCTGTACACTCCTCTTCACTCCTCTGTTACCCATGTACACTCCACTACACCCCTCTGTCACCCATGTACACTCCTCTACACCGCTCTGTCACCCATGTACACCCCTCTACACCCATCTGTTACCCATTTACACTCCTCTACACCCCTTTGTCACTCATGTACACTCCTCTACACCGCTCTGTCACCCATGTACACTCCTCTACACCGCTCTGTCACCCATGTACACCCCTCTACAGCCATCTGTTACACATGTACACTCCTCTAAGCTCCTCCGTCACCCATGTACACTACTCTACACCCTTCTATCACCAATGTACACCCCTACACCCATCTGTTATCCAAGTATACTACTCTGCGCTCCTCTGTCACCCACGTACACTCCTCTACACCCCCAACACTTCTCTGTCACCAATGTACACCCCTCTGTCACCCCCTACGCCCCCTTTCACACATTTACACCCATCTATCACTCATATACACTCCTCTGAACCACTCTGCCACCCATGTACACACCTCTACACCCCCAACACCCCTCTGTCACCTATGTACACCCTTCTATCACCCCGTACACCCCTCTTTCACCCCCTACGTCCCCCTGTCACCCATGTACACTACTTTATGATCCTCTGTCACCCATGTACACTCCTCTACACCCCTCTGTCACCCATCTACACTCCTCTACACCCCTCTGTCACCCATGTACACTCCTCTACACCGCTCTGTCACCCATGTACACCCCTCTACACCCATCTGTTACCCATTTACACTCCTCTAAGCTCCTCCGTCACCCATGTACACTCCTCTACACCCCTCTATCACCAATGTACACCCCTACACCCTTCTGTTATCCATGTATACTACTCTGCGCTCCTCTGTCACCCACGTACACTCCTCTACACCCCCAACACCCCTCTGTCACCTGTGTACACCCTTCTATCACCCCGTACACCCCTCTTTCACCCCTATGTCCCCCTGTCACCCATGTACACTACTCTATGATCCTCTGTCACCCAGGTATACTCCTCTACACCCCTCTGTCACCCATGTACACTCCTCTACACCCCTCTGTCACCCATATTCACTCCTCTACACCGCTCTGTCACCCATGTACACCCCTCTACACCCATCTGTTACCCATTTACACTCACCCATGTACACTCCTCTACACCCCTCTATCACCAATGTACACCCCTACACCCTTCTGTTATCCATGTATACTACTCTGCGCTCCTCTGTCACCCACGTACACTCCTCTACACCCCCAACACCCCTCTATCACCAATGTACACCACTACACCCTTCTGTTATCCATGTATACTACTCTACGATCCTTTGTCACCCATGTACACTCCTCTACACCCCTCTGTCACCCATGTACACTCCTCTACACCCCTCTGTCACCCATGTACACCCCTCTACACCCATCTGTTACCCATTTACACTCCTCTAAGCTCCTCCGTCACCCATGTACACTCCTCTACACCCTTCTATCACCAATGTACACCCCTACACCCTTCTGTTATCCATGTATACTACTCTGCGCTCCTCTGTCACCCACGTACACTCCTCTACACCCCCAACACCTCTCTTTCACCAATGTACACCACTGTGTCACCCCCTACGCCCCCTTTCACCCATTTACACCCATCTATCACTCATACACACTCCTCTAAACCACTCTGACACCCATGTACACATCTCTACACCCCCAACACCCCTCTGTCACCTGTGTACACCCTTCTATCAACCCGTACACCACTCTTTCACCCCCTATGTCCCCCTGTCACCCATGTACACTACTCTATGATCCTCTGTCACCCATGTACACTCCTCTACACCCCTCTGTCACCCATGTACACTCCTCTACACCGCTCTGTCACCCATGTACACCCCTCTACACCCATCTGTTACTCATTTACACTCCTCTAAGCTCCTCCGTCACCCATGTACACTCCTCTACACCCCTCTATCACCAATGTACACCCCTACACCCTTCTGTTATCCATGTATACTACTCTGCGCTCCTCTGTCACCCACGTACACTCCTCTACACCCCCAACACCCCTCTGTCACCTGTGTACACCCTTCTATCACCCCGTACACCCCTATTTCACCCCCTATGTCCCCCTGTCACCCATGTACACTACTCTATGATCCTCTGTCACCCATGTACACTCCTCTACACCCCTCTGTCACCCATGTACACTCCTCTACACCCCTCTGTCACCCATGTTCACTCCTCTACACCGCTCTGTCACCCATGTACACCCCTCTACACCCATCTGTTACCCATTTACACTCCTCTAAGCTCCTCCGTCACCCATGTACACTCCTCTACACCCCTCTATCACCAATGTACACCCCTACACCCTTCTGTTATCCATGTATACTACTCTGCGCTCCTTTGGCACCCACGTACACTCCTCTACACCCCCAACACCCCTCTATCACCAATGTACACCCCTACACCCTTCTGTTATCCATGTATACTACTCTACGATCCTTTGTCACCCATGTACACTCCTCTACACCCCTCTGTCACCCATGTACACTCCTCTACACCCCTCTGTCACCCATGTACACCCCTCTACACCCATCTGTTACCCATTTACACTCCTCTAAGCTCCTCCGTCACCCATGTACACTCCTCTACACCCTTCTATCACCAATGTACACCCCTACACCCTTCTGTTATCCATGTATACTACTCTGCGCTCCTATGTCACCCACGTACACTCCTCTACACCCCCAACACCTCTCTGTCACCAATGTACACCACTCTGTCACCCCCTTCGCCCCCTTTCACCCATTTACACCCATCTATCACTCATATACACTCCTCTAAACCACTCTGCCACCCATGTACACATCTCTATACCTCGAAAACCCCTCTGTCACCTATGTACACCCTTCTGTCACCCCGTACACCCCTCTTTCACCCCCTACGTCCCCCTGTCACCCATGTACACTACTCTACGATGCTCTGTCACCCATGTACACTCCTCTACACCCCTGTGTAACCCATGTACACTCCTCTAAACCCCTCTGTCACCCATGTACACTCCTCTAGACCGCTAGGTCACCCATGTACACCCATCTACACCCATCTGTTACCCATTTACACTCCTCTAAGCTCCTCCGTCACCCATGTACACTCCTCTACACCCCTCTATCACCAATGTACACCCCTACACCCTTCTGTTATCCATGGATACTACTCTGCGCTCCTCTGTCACCCACGTACACTCCTCTACACCCCCAACACCTCTATGTCACCAATGTACACCACTTTGTCACCCCCTACGCCCCCTTTCACCCATTTACACCCATCTATCACTCATATACACTCCTCTGAACCACTCTGCCACCCATGTACACACCTCTACACCCCCAACACCCCTCTGTCACCAATGTACACCACTCTGTCACCCCCTACGCCCCCTTTCACCCATTTACAACCATCTATCACTCATATACACTCCTCTTAACCACTCTGCCACCCATCTACACATCTCTACACCCCCAACACCCCACTGTCACCTATGTACACCCTTCTATCACCCCGTACACCCCTCTTTCACCCCCTACGTCCCCCTGTCACCCATGTACACTACTCTACGATCCTCTGTCACCCATGTTTACTCCTCTACACCCCTCTGTCACCCATGTACACTCCTCTACACCCCTCTGTCACCCATGTACACTCCTCTACACCGCTCTGTCACCCATGTACACCCCTCTACACCCATCTGTTATCCTTGGATACTACTCTGCGCTCCTCTGTCACCCACGTACACTCCTTTACACCCCCAACACCTCTCTGTCACCAATGTACACCACTTTGTCACCCCCTACGCCCCCTTTCACCCATTTACACCCATCTATCACTCATATACACTCCTCTGAACCACTCTGCCACCCATGTACACACCTCTACACCCCCAACACCCCTCTGTCACCAATGTACACCACTCTGTCACCCCCTACGCCCCCTTTCACCCATTTACACCCATCTATCACTCATATACACTCCTCTGAACCACTCTGCCACCCATGTACACACCTCTACACCTCCAACACCCCTCTGTCACCTATGTACACCCCTCTATCACCCCGTACACCCCTCTATCACCCCCTACGTCGCCCTGTCATCTATGTACACTCCTCTGTTACCCATGTACACTCCTTTACGCTCCTCTTTCACCCATTTACACTCCTCTACACTCCTCTGTTACCATGTACACTCCTCTATGCTCCCCTATTACCCATGTACACTCCTCTACACAACCAACACCTCTGTCACCCATGTACACCCCTCTGTCACACCCAGGCCCCCTGTCACCCATGTACACCCATCTATCACCCATGTACACTCCTCTAAACCACTCTGCCACCCATGTACACTCCTCGACACTGCTGTTACCAATGTTCCCCTTTCTGCTACCTTTTTATTCGTCAACTTTGGAATGTTCCTAATCTCTGTACCTGAGATATGGTTGTGTTATATATATAAAGCTGTCCATAGACGATATACTTATTAAAAACACATATATCTTTATATATACGGGAAAGACTATGACATGTTTGCAGGTCTAGATTTTACATCTAGCCTGATTGTTATCAGTAATTAATATAAATATTAATTACCTGTTTCGTGGTTCCTTTCTTGCAGCTGACGGGGGTATATGTCGGGCATCAGTCATCTGTAAAAAAAGACACAGGTATGATAACATGTTCCTGATACATGCTACAGACGCTAATATATATAACACTCTAGGGCCAGAACTACTTAACTCAGGAATTATGGAAAAAGGAGTGGAAAAAGGAACTTAAAATATAATGTATATTTTTGTAATCTATTTTATCTAAATGTTTTATATAATATACAACAGTTAATCAAGTAATGGTAATGTAGGCCTCTGTACACTCCTCTTCACTCCTCTGTTACCCATGTACACTCCTCTACACCCCTCTGTCACCCATGTACACTCCTCTACACCCCTCTATCACCCATGTACACTCCTCTACACCCCTCTGTCACCCATGTACACTCCTCTACACCGCTCTGTCACCCATGTACACCCCTCTACACCCATCTGTTACCCATGTACACTCCTCTAAGCTCCTCCGTCACCCATGTACACTCCTCTACACCCTTCTATCACCAATGTACACCCCTACACCCTTCTGTTATCCATGTATACTACTCTGCGCTCCTCTGCCACCCACGTAGACTCCTCTACACCCCCAACACCTCTCTGTCACCAATGTACACCACTCTGTCACCCCCTACGCCCCCTTTCACAAATATACACCCATCTATCACTAATATACACTCCTCTAAACCACTCTGCCACCCATGTACACATCTCTACACCCCAACACCCCTCTGTCACCTACGTACACCCCTCTATCACCCCGTACTCCCCTCTTTCATCCCCTACGTCCCCCTGTCACCCATGTACACTCCTCTGTTACCCATGTACACTCCTCGGCGCTTCTCTGTCACCCATGTACACTCCTCTACACCCCTCTGACACCCATGTACACTCCTCTACACTTCTCTGTTACCATGTACACTCCTCTATGCTCCCCTATTACCCATGTACACTCCTCTACACACCTAACACCTCTGTCACTTATTTACACCCCTCTGTCACCCCCTAGGCCCCCTGTCACCCATGTACACCCATCTATCACCCATGTACACTCCTCTAAACCACTCTGCCACCCATGTACACTCCTCGACACTGCTGTTACCAATGTTCCCCTTTCTGCTACCTTTTTACTCGTCAACTTTGGAATGTTCCTAATCTCTGTACCTGAGATATGGTTGTGTTATATATAAAGCTGTCCATAGACGATATACTTATTAAAAACACATATATCTTCATATATACGGGAAAGACTATGACATGTCTGCAGGTCTAGATTTTACATCTAGCCTGATTGTTATCAGTAATTAATATAAATATTAATTACCTGTTTCGTGGTTCCTTTCTTGCAGCTGACGGGGGTATATGTCCCGTTAACCTTTTCGACGGGCGTCAGTCATCTGTAAAAAAAGACACAGGTATGATAACATGTTCCTGATACATGCTACAGACGCTAATATATATAACACTCTAGGGCCAGAACTGCTTAACTCAGGAATTATGGAAAAAGGAGTGGAAAAAGGAACTTAAAATATAATGTATATTTTTGTAAAATATTTTATCTAAATGTTTTATATAATATACAACAGTTAATCAAGTAATGGTAATGTAGGCCTCTGTACACTCCTCTGTTACCCATGTACACTCCTCTACACCCCTCTGTCACCCATGTACACTCCTCTACACCCCTCTGTCACCCATGTACACTCCTCTACACCCCTCTGTCATCCATGTACACTCCTCTACACCCCTCTGTCACCCATGTACACCCCTCTACACCCATCTGTTACCCATTTACACTCCTCTACACTCCTCTGTCACCCATGTACATTCCTCTACACCCCTCTATCACCAATGTACACCCCTACACCCTTCTGTTATCCATGTATACTACTCTGCGCTCCTCTGTCACCCACGTATACTCCTCTACACCCCCAACACCTCTCTGTCACCAATGTACACCACTCTGTCACCCCCTACGCCCCCTTTCACCCATTTACACCCATCTATCACTCATATACACTCCTCTAAACCACTCTGCCACCCAAGTACACATCTCTACACCCCCAACACACCTCTTTCACCTATGTACACCCTTCTATCACCCCGTACACCCCTCTGTCACCCATGTACACTCCTCTACACCCCTCTGACACCACTCCTCTGTTACCATGTACACTCCTCTACGCTCCTCTATCACCCATGTACACTCCTCTACACACCCAACACCTCTCTGTCACCCATGTACACCCCTCTGTCACTCCCTACGCCCACTGTCACCCATGTACACCCATCTATCACCCATGTACACTCCTCGACACTCCTGTTACCCATGTTCAACTTTCTGCTACCTTTTTACTCGTCAACTTTGGAATGTTCCTAATCTCTGTACCTGAGATATGGTTGTGTTATATATAAAGCTGTCCATAGACGATATACTTATTAAAAACACATATATCTTCATGTATACGGGAAAGACTATGACATGTCTGCAGGTCTAGATTTTACATCTAGCCTGATTGTTATCAGTAATTAATATAAATATTAATTACCTGTTTCGTGGTTCCTTTCTTGCAGCTGACGGGGGTATATGTCACGTTCACCTTTTCACCGGGAATCAGTCCTCTGTAAAAAAGACACAGGTATGATAACATGTTCCTGATACATGCTACAGACGCTAATATATATAACACTCTAGGGCCAGAACTACTTATCTCAGGAATTATGGAAAAAGGAGTGGAAAAAGGAACTTAAAACATAATGTATATTTTTGTTAAATATTTTATCTAAATGTTTTATTTGTGATCGGAGGCTCAAATGCGTAGCGTACCTACCTAACAGCCTAACCACTGATATACTAACGAACAGGCAGTCTGAGTTGTGCCATATACCGCCGCGTGTAGGTACACCTGAATAAAATAGAGGGCATACCTTAGATAGAAAAAGACTCCTAAGAGATTAAATTAATTTTTTAAAAGAGGGGGGGTTGGGTGGGACGTGAAGAACCCGCGGCGTACTGTGCTAGGGGCACCGCAGGTTCTTATAGTGATTAACCCCGCCCCCTCTCACAAATACAGGCTAATTGCGTTAGCCTTCACACTTGTGATCGGTGGCTCAAATGCGTAGCGTACCTACCTAACAGCCTAACCACTGATATACTAACTAACAGGCAGTCTGAGTTGTGCCATATCCTGCCGCGTGTAGGTACACCTGAATAAAATAGAGGGCCAAACTTCAATATTTGAAACAAAAAAGCTTTATGAAATAAGACAACATTACAGAACCAGAAACTGGAAAGCATGGGACCTTCCAGACTTTGGATTTCAGCGACTCAAATTACGAATCACACGGGCTGGCATCCCCTGACGTGATGCTGATGAGGTGGCACCGATGCGAAGGGGGTGTCCAGATATCACAGCCGAGTCACCCCCCACAGCCTATCACTAAAATGCGTCCTTTAACAAATTGCGGAGTGGTGAGAGCAAAACCTCAGAATAATAATAACGGCTGCGACCTACTGGCTCCCTGGCGTGTTAACAACAGGTCACGTAGCAGCCGAACCGGGCACTACCTATGAAATGAAATGTGGAAAAGCAGCATATGGTAACGACTTGCCCAGGTAACGATGTTTTAGTAGCGCTCAACTCAAGCTAATAGTGATCGGAATTCCATATCAGTTGCTCAGTCTCCAACAAATATCATTTTACGTTTTACTAGAGAACTCACCAGGTCTGAGGAAGCCATAGTAACCCAGAAACAAAGCTGCTTTCCAACACAGACTATCTTTGTAGCTGAACGGGGGTCCTGTCTAGAACATCTACTAACTGTCTGAACGAGTCGGCCGACAAAGGCTGACGGGAAGAAGGCTTGGATCCTTAGCGCACCTTTCAGCGCCGCTTTAACTGTATCGAATGAAACAAGGAGGCCAAGTCGGAATGTGCCAATGAGATGTGGAGCTGAACCACCGCTAGGTATGACTTAATCGTGCTAGATGAAGAGAAGAGTGGCAAAAACCCATTAAAACCAAGTAGGAAAGTAAAGTGTATGTGTAAGCTCCTCCGAGTACATGCTACAAACCAAACCCTGACCGTATGCATAATCCCAAGTGCATATGTACATAAAACATAACTACCTAGTCGTCAACCTAAAACTGTGTTAAGTTGTAACTGTAACCGACCTGTGGACGTGACAGGTGATGACACCACTCATGCGGCAAGACTGATCATGACACTCAACCAACGTATAACCAAAATAATGATCAACCTGAAGCTAAGACAGCCAAAACTTCAACTGAAACCAAGCTATATGCATGACCCTGATGCTAAATGACCTTGAGAAAACACATAACATTGTCGTCAACCCGAAGCCGTGTCGAGTAGTAACTGAATCGGCCTGTAGACGTGACAGGTCTGAAAACTCAATTAACTATGAAACCAAAAGTATCACCGCCAAGCCGCGACAGGTCGTAACCATGATTGACGTATATACGTGGCCCCCAATGCTAAATGAACTTGTGAAAACACACAACATTGTCGTCAACCCGAAGCCGTGTCGAGTAGTAACTGAACCGACCTGTAGACGTGACAGGTCTGAAAACTCAATTAACTATAAAACTAAAAGTATCACCGCCAAGCCGCGACAGGTCGTAACCATGATTGACGTATATACGTGGCATCCAAAAAAAAGCTATACCTGTAGCCTGACCCAACTGCTACCTAAACACAACGTATGTGATGACACTGTCGCCAACCTGAAGCCGTGACAGGTTGTATCCGGACCGACCTGTAGACGTGACTGGTCAATCCGAAATTGAAAACCTCAACCAAAGTAACGTATGTGCTGAATGTATATGAACATGTACCGAGTATGAATACCGTAAGCATATACCAAGCATAACTCCTTGGCACATATGCTGCACATGACACTGAACGTGGGCCTGGCAACCCAACCAGACCATGTATTCATCAATAACACCCAGACCACATGTCCAAACCAGACACCTTGACCGTATACACCGACCAAACTATATGAGAGCCTGTGCCGCACAAACTATATGAATGTGAGCTGGAATGAACTACACGAGCGAGTGTATGCACCAAACTATCAAATATGTACATAACAATAACTACTAGCAGAAACACTGAACAACTTAACCGATTACCAGAGCAAGTCCATGGAACAGACTAAGTAAGTGAATGCACAAGACTTTATGAGCGAGTGCGCTTGGCAACTACATAAGCGTAAGCACAGAACAAACTATTTGCGCATATGCACAGGACTAACTGAGTGAACGTATGCCAGAACAAACTATGAGTGTGTCTGCATGGACTAACTAAGTAAGCGTATGCCGAAACCACTATGTGCATATGTATAGAACTAAGTAAGCATGCCGAGAATGAACTGTGTGCGCGTATGCACAGCATGAGTCTATGACCGTAAAGAACAAGCTATACGGGCATATGCACAAACGAACTATGTGAACATGCAGGGAACAAACTATATGTTGGTATGTACGGAACACACTATATGAGCACCTAACAATTATGTGAGCGTATGCACCGATCAAATTGTATGCTCGTGTGCAGAGAAAGAACCATACGGACGTATGGCCGAACCACTGCACGTGTTCACCGAATGACCTGTATGCATAAGCGAACTACATGCACAGAACGAACTGCGTAAGCGAACACCCAGAACAAGTTATATGAGCGTATGCACAAAACTATATGGCCTCTAACAAACTGGGCAACTGTCCAAACCAACTGGATGAGCATATGCACAGGACAGACTATATGAGAGTATGCACGGAAACCCTGAGCGTATAGACCGAATGAATTAAATGTGCGTACACGAACGCCCAGAACAACCTATATACGTAAGCCCGGCCCCACTATACACAGATATGTACGGAACAATGTTGTGCATGTGTATAGAACTGTGCCGTCTAACAGCTATGAGTGACTCAACCAACAAACTTGATGAACCTATACTCAGGTCAACTATATGCGCAAATGCACAACCAAACTGCATGTGCGTATGGCCAACGACAACCGATAAACAATACATGCATGCAGTAATTCAATGACCACGTACCCATGCACAGAACAACACTACATGCGCTGTACGAGCACACGTGTGGCACAAATGCCACAAGCGCAAGAGCCGCACAAGCACCGGAAGCGCATGTACAAGACGTATGCCACGAGCACACGAACAGCATGGTTCTCATGAGCACATGTACAATACAACCCTACGAGCCTGCACAGTATAATTCCTACGAGCGAGTGTGCAGCACAAATCCTACGAGCCCGTGTACAGCACGAATCCTACGAGCGCGTGTACTGTATAAAGCCTACGAGCGCATGTATTGTATAGATCCTACGTACAGCATAAATCCTATGAGCGTGTATAAATCCTACAAGCGAGTGCACAGTACATATCCTACAAGCGTGTACTGTATAAACCCTACGAGCGTGTGAACAGTACAAACCCTATGAGCGTGTGTACACTGCACAGTATACATCCTACGAGCGTGTGTACAGTACAAAACCCTATGAGCGTGTGTACAGTGTAACTCCTACGAGCGTGTGTACATCATAATTCCTACAAGCGAGCGTACAGTATATATCCTACAAGGGCACGTACTGAACAAATCCTACGAGCGTGTACAGTGCAAAAACCTTACGAGCGTGTGTACAATATAAATCCTACAAGCGTGTGTACAGTATAAATCCTGCAAGCATGTGTACAGTATAATTCCTACGAGCGTGTGTACAGTACAAATCCTACGAACGTGTACCGCACGAATCCTACGAGCGCGTGTGCAGAATAAATCCTACAAGCACGTGTGCAGGATGATCCTACAAGCCTGTGTACAGTATAAATCCTACAAGTGTGTGATATAAGTGTGTGTACATTATGAACCCCACGAACGTGTGCACAGAATATATGCTACAAGCGCGCGTGCAGCACAAACCCCACACGCACGTACCAGCGTGCACAGTTTAATCCAACAAATGTGTGCACAGTATGGATCCTACGAGTGTGTGCAAGCGTTTGTACAGTATGAATCCTATGAGCGAGTGTACAGCATAAATCCTACAAGTGTGTACAGTATAAATCCAACAAACGAGTGTACAGTATAAACGCTACCACCGTGTGTACAGCATAAATCCTACAAGCGTGTGTACGGTATAAATCCAACAAGCATGTGTACAGTATAAATCCAACAAGCGTGTGTGCAGTATAAATCTTACAAATGAGTGTACAGTATAAACCCTACCAGCGTGCATACAGCATAATTCCTACAAGTGTGTACAGTATAAATCTAACAAGCGTGTGTACAGTATAACTCCAACAAGCATGTACAAGCGTGTGTACAGTATAAACCCTACAAGCGTGCGTACAGCATAAATCCTACAAGTGTGTACAGTATAAATCCAACAAGCGTGTGTACAGTATAAATCCAACAAGCATGTGCAAGCGTGTGAACAGTATAAACCCTACAAGCGTGCGTACAGCATAAATCCTACAAGCGTGTGTATAGTATAAATCCAACAAGCATGTGAAAGCGTGTGTACAGTATAAACCCTACAAGCGTGTGTACAGCATGAATCCTACAAGCATGTACAGGCATGTTTACAGCACAAACACTACAAGGGTGTGCACGGCACAAGTGCTACAACCGGGTGTACAGCACAAACGCTACAACCGTGTGTACAGTATAAACCCAACAAGCATGTGTACAACATGAAACCAACAAGCGAGTGTACGGTATAAACCCCACAAGCGTGTGTACGCTATAAACCCCACAAGCGTGAAAGGCATGAATCCCACAAGCACCTGTAAGGCCTAAATCCCACAAGCGTGTGTAAGGCACAAATGCTACGAACGAGTAAACAGAAAAATGCCATGAGCGTAATCAACGTGCGCGAGCGCATGAATCGTACAAATACGATGAGTGCATGTACAGAATTACCAGCGCCCATACTACATGCGCCTGAACTGCACCAATGCTACAAGTGCATGTGCATTGACAAACACATGAAACACCCTCCTTGTGATCAGGAGGGCCGTGTCGTAAACCTTGAATAAACTAAAACATGTACGTATATATACATATATAATCATATACATGGAGCAAATTAAGGGGGCGTGTGCAAGGAACCGATTATATAGTTGTATGCGTAGAATAATTATAGGAACAAAGAAAAAATATATATTTTTTTAATTTTTAAAAAAAAATTTTTGAGCCTGCACAGACCAACTATATGACCGTGTATGAGGAATAAATTATAAGAGCGTGAACACCAACAACTACATGACCGTATGTGTAGAAAATGAATCGTGTGCTCGGCATAACTATCTGACTGTATGTGTGGAAGTAATGAGTGGAATAACCTTTTTTTTTTTTTTTTTTTTTTTTTTAATATCCCTTAGTGTAATGCCACGAGCGGAGCAGTCGAGAGCGTGCTGGCATATAATAACCCCTTATAGTAGAATGCAGAGCTGAGCAGCCAGAGAATCGTGCCGTCATATAATTAACCCCTTGTAGTAAAATGCAGAGCTGAACAGCCAGAGAACATGCCGGCATATAATTAACCC